>NW_025321012.1:0-158665 GCF_019176455.1 Solea senegalensis | reverse complement strand
AAAAAGTCATAGTATAGTATGTCGTCTAAAATGAGATGAAAAAGTCATAGTATAGTAAGATGTCCAAAATGAGACAAAAAAGTCATATTATAGGAAGACGTCCAAAATGAGACAAAAAGTCATAGTATACTATGTCGTCTAAAAAGAGACACAAAAGTCATAGTATAGTATGTCGTCCAAAATTATATTAGATAATTAATTAAAATATTGATATTTGTGTGTATTGATTATTGTATTGCACTCGGAAGGATGACGGACGATATTTTACCAAATTAATATTTTGACCCACTCCTCACTGTGACGGGAGGCTTTAGATTTTACAGTAAATACTGACGCCTTGATTTCCACATCACCAAATGAGACAGAAAGTCATAGTATAGTATGTCGTCCAAAATGAGACAAAAAAGTCATAGTATAGTAAGACGTCCAAAATTAGACAAAAAAGTCATAGTATAGTATGTTGTCCAAAATTAGACAAAAAAGTCATAGTATAGTAAGACGTCCAAAAAAGTCATAGTATAGTATGTCGTCAAAAATTATTCAAAAAAGTCGTAGTATAGTATGTCGTAAAAATGAGACAAAAAAGTCATAGTATAGTATGTCGTCCAAAATGAGATAAAAACGTCATAATATAGTATGTCGTCCAAAACAAGACAAAAAAGTCATAGTATAGTATGTCTTCCAAAATGAGACAAAAAAGTCATAGTATAGTATGTCTTCCAAAATGAGACAAAAAAGTCATAGTATAGTAAGACGTCCAAAATGAGACAAAAAAGTCATAGTATAGTATGTTGTCCAAAATGAGACAAAAAAGTCATAGTATAGTAATACGTCCAAAAAAGTCATTGTATAGTATGTTGTCCAAAATTAGACAAAAAAGTCACAGTATAGTTTGTCGTCCAAAATTATATTAGATAATTAATTAAAATATTGATATTCGTGTGTATTGATTATCGTATTGCACTCGGAAGGATGACGGACGATATTTTACCAAATTGATATTTTGACCCACTCCTAACTGTGACGGGAGGCTTTAGATTTTACAGTAAATACTGACGCCTTGATTTCCACATCACCAAAGTGTCATGTAAATCATCAATAAAGAAATTGGGATGAATATTTTTCTATGTCCATTTTGAAAATGATAATACCGCATAATACAGTGAGGGAGACGGAGAACTCTACTATAATGCTGAATCTGATCCCCGTGCACACTTTGCCCAGAAGAAGCCAACACTGCAGCCAACTGGGGACTAATGCCAACGATGCCAAACACTCAGCAATATGAATTCTCACACTTTTGTGGGTTCACACAACATGGTAGTATATATAAACAGATGCAGGTTTCAACACGACTTTATTAAGAATCCTCTCAATTCTCCCTGGGCCGCTGGCCATCATGTTTATCTTGAAAGATGAGAAGGCAACTTATTTTAAAAGCTACACCCTCAACTCTTTTAATCAGCCTAATGCCACCAGCTGAACATGTTTCTGGCAAACCTTCTGACAAGCTGAATTGATTAATGTCTGAAATGGCTTATAGGCCACCATTAGATGAACATGAATGTAATTCCAATGAATGACAGGGATTATCAACTTCAGAGAGATTATGTTCCAGAGGATAACCCAGCAACAGTAAATAAAACGCTGAACCAAATGTCACCAGGCGTGCTTCGTTTGTAGCAAATGATGTGGGCTTATAATAATAAAGAATTGACATCAAAATCTTTTCTTTTTTTTTTTTTAATAAACATAAAAAATGTAAACATAAACAGTGAATATACAAGAATTAATGTTCAAGTGCTGAGAACATGATGTGACAACTGAGGATGAACTCACTGAAGATGAGTGTGGATTAAAATGTTTTAAGATGGAATTTTAGGCAGCTAACCCTCATTAGAACATCAACTCTGATAAAAAAAAAAGGTGTGAACAGCATCTATGTAGTCACCTTTTTTTTACACACTTGTCTTTAGGAACAGTGCCATCTGCTGTTTATAAAAGGTGGGGGAGGGGGGGGGACCACACGTGTACTTACACCCTCAAACAAAGACTGACACTCACTGACTTATGAATTACTTGATGTCACTTCCTTTCAGAAGACCCAAAACACCTGACACATGAAGCCACTTACTTACAGGTTAGACTCATCTTATACTCGTCGTATGCGATGTGGTTATACACAGGGGACACTCAAACACAGGAGGAACAAGTGACATACACTATACGGACAAAAGTATTTGGTCACACCTGTTGAATTTAGGGGTTTCAATCAGGCTTTGGGCTCTTAACACTTTTGGGCAATGATTTGCTTCCAACTTTGTGGCAACAGTTTGAGGAGGGACCTTTTGGTTTGGAAGAACTTGACTGACCTTTAACCCCATTGAGCACCTTTAGGATGAACTGGAACAGAGATTGTGAGCCAGGTCTTCTCGTCTAACAACAGTGTCTGACCTCATAAATGCTCTACAGAATGAATGGACACAAATTCCCATTGAAACGCTTCTTGTGGAAGCCGTTGGGGGGGCCAACTCCATATTAAAGTCATTACAGTACAGATTTGTCCATATAGTGTATGTGGTGGGGTTTTTTTTATCTGATGAATGTCGTGTTATTACAGCCGTTTGAATGGAAATGTACAGTTCGAGTAAGTACCATTTAGCATGGTCGCTAAATATGCTAATGATAAATGTTAACCCTGGTCCCACTTCAGTCAGTGTGTTCACGTTCATTACTTCAGTAAACGATACTTGTTTTCACATTCATGTCATCTGCTTGGTTGGCGACACTTCACAGCGCAACAGCAAACTGGGGGAAAAAAAGAAAAGAGAAAAACCCTCACAAATGCCACACTAGCAGCTCCGTTCTGCTGAAGGAAAAGTTGCAAATTGCTGCTTTAAAGGGAAACTAGGAATAGTGATGTCGTAAAAGCATGTCACCAGAACCACACCCTGGAAGCTTGGACTAATAACTGCAGCAGCTGCTTCGTGCGTGAGCCACTGGTTCCAGTGCTAAGAAATACTCATGTATACGTGTGCATATTTAAAGGTCCAGTGGGTAAAACATTTAGGTGACATTGTTTTCACTTGGCAGAAATAGAAGATAAAATAGTTACAATCACCTCATTGTATGAATTGTTGTATTTCTTTACCCTAGAATGAGCCTTTTATTCTTATATCAGTTTTGATAGTGGGCCACAATAAGATCTTATGAGTTTTGATGCTAAATGAAAGCTACATATGTTGTCCAACACTTGGAAGGGAAGGCTGAGGTAAGGGACATTCAGCTGGGACACAAAACTTCACCAGGTGTTTCTCAATCTTGGTCCTCAGGGACCCGAGTCCCCTGCATGTTTTACATGTTTCCTTTCTGCAACACACCTGATTCATTGATCCCCGAGGACCAGGATTGGGAAACACTGAAAGGTGCAAAATAACAAGGCTCATCAACTGCATAAAAGTGTGCTGTAATGCCGTGAAAACAACCAGAGCTCCATCCCTTACCATTCTGTTGTAAATGGAGGTTATGTGCATTTTTTTTTACAAACTCTCTACTTCAGTCACGGAATCTCCACTTCAAAGAAAACCCCAACACATTGGTCAATGCTGTTAGAAGAAGTCCGCATCATCCGAATGCCACGTGCGAGCAGCGTGGTGCCTAATCCGTCAGTGCTTTGAGGTGAGAGTCAGGGTGGAGGAGACGCGGAAGATCTGAGGCAGCATGGTGCTCAACTGGTAGAACATTTCCTCTGAGATACTCTGTGCACACAAAGAGACAACACGCAGCAGTGAGCAACAAGACGCCGACATTCCTGCAGAAGCCACATTTTCTTTTTACCCGCACAATGTCAATGTTAGAGATCTTTTAATTTATGTTATGGGCGTTAAAAGCCAAAATTCATCCAGACTCCTGGTGTACAGCCAGCTGTGCGCTCAACATTGCGGAATATTTCTCTCCTGAGGGAGCGATTGTCAAGATGCTGAAATGATTTCTGCTCCGGCAGCTGCGACTTTAACGGCGACCCGGCGTACTGTGTCATTCTAAGCATTACTATCTATCAAATAACAATGTCAAGTATTAATCTTTAAGTTGCACCTGGCATCATTCAACTCGGAATATATTTAGCCACTGTGTGTCTTTGAGGTGAAGAAAAACAATGCTGTCTCAGTAGGTGCTATTTTGAATGATGTCTGAGCATGTAGCTGACAGGAAGCCAATTCAGCCGGAGTTCTTTGATGCCGCCGCTTTTTTATCATCTTAACCTGTCAGCATGAGCTCAAGCTTCAGACTCTGCTACTGTCCTGACAAACCACAAGAGCTATAGGTACACAACATCCAGCTAAACCCAGACTGATTTACTGCTTCAACCAGGACTAAGGGTCACACTTGGCAGAAAACCTTTATTTTACACGGATTATCTTACTAAGGATCTTACAAATTTATTAGGAGACACAATAATAGACCTGGATTTCCAAGTAAAGTCGAGATTGCACCACAGTGTAATTACTTCTTATTGAGCTTTCTTTAATCACAGCACTGTAATCACTGGTCACAAGAAGCTAAAGCTCTATCATTTATAGAGGTCTTTCTTCTCTGTCTGCATTAAAAGGTGTGCTGTAAAAAAAAAAAAAACAGGTGTCCCTTTAACACACGAGGCCTTAGATGTGCTTTTGTTTAATCCCCTTTAATTAAAATTAAGACTCGCTTGCGGGATTTTACTCAATAGATAAGTTTCTCATGTGATGCAAAACCGTAAATACAGGTGGGTCCATTGTGCTCTTACCTTTGGCACCAGAAACTGAACGGTGCGTGATATTCCTCCATCCCATGAGGCCATCTCCATCATGAAGCCTGCAAATGTTACACATTAAAATAACTGTTAACTGTTAATTTCAACACTTGAAATACCACATCTAATCCTAAAACACTTTGATTATGCTTTTAGAGTGAAAAGAATAGAAATAAATGATAGACGTAATGTTAATAAATGTCTTCACATGTTTTTAATTTGAGCCTAAACCATTTAACTCGGCTTAAAGTCAAACTTTCATGTTACCTTTCACACATTTGAATACCAGCTCAGCTCGCTTTAGGCACCATGGTATGGTCATCTCCTGCAGAGACACAAAAGGAGAAATGAGAACAATGAATACAGTTGTATATTTTATATTTCTTATCATATCATAGTGTAATACCATCTGCTCCCAATCCTGCTGTTGTAACAAGTGAATTTCCCCAGTATGGGATTAATAAAGTCAAATCTAATCTAATCTAATATGATATGCATCCTCGTCTAAAATAGGCACAAAGACTGATTCTGCAAATAGAATGTAATAGAAAGAACAACAAGTTTATTTTTATAATACACAGTAGCCTTTCGTAGGCTCCTTGAATGAGAAAATGTGTTTTTTTGACATTATTTCCATTATTTTGACGTGTTTCATTGAACACTCAGGCACGTACAGTATGTGCATTATTCCCCACGTTAAGCCCCGTTTCTGTGTTGAGTCAAAAACACAAAAATACAAAATAAACTACAAAATACATCCTAAATTTGGGCCAATCTCTTGTCAGGTGACCGGGACAAGTTAAGCAATTAGAATGAGCCTGTTTGTCGCGTCTGGCATATGTCACTTCTCATCTGCCATCAGTTTTAAGTGTTTGGCTCCTGGCTGCTGGCAGTGACCTCAGCAAGGTCCCCAGCATTTTACCTACTGGAAAACATGCTGCTCTCATTCCAACTTAACTGGATCCATGAACTGGAGGCAGGGGTTGTCAGCGCAGCTCATGTGAAGGTCCATGTCAACAGTGTCTCTCGCTAGCTAAGCCGCCTTTTAGAGTCAACAGTCATTAATAGTAGTTTCGTGTGAAATCACCTTTGTTAAATTGCTGTAAAGCAGCTGACGCGAAAAATAAAAGCCAGAAAAATGAACACATGTCAAATTGTGTGCGAGTCACTGTGTGCAAAACTGCCTCCCTAAATTAAGAAGCGGTTTCAATTTCCTCTTCACAAACTTTAAGTATCACTGAGCAACTCCTGAAAATCTAAAAAAGTCCTGTTGTATTTTAACTGCAGTCAACAGTTCATCGAGACAAACTATTTTGTGCCAAAACACAAGAATAGGCATGTAGAAACAGGCAAACATCTCTGCTAAGTAGAAAACAGGAGAGAAAAGAAGAAGACGGATGGAAAGTTTTGGAACCAGAAGCTATCAATTAAAGATCCTCTGGTTCCTGAGGCTTCAGAAGTTTGAAGGCTTTGGTTATGTAAACAAAAGACTTATGATTAGACATGAGAAGAAAAATTGCACTGGGCAAGTTGTGGCACGAGCGCACTCCAGGCAGAGCCTTGCTGAGAATTTACTTTCCATCTTATGGGATTCTCAGTTCATTATGGAGGAAAACAGACCAAATAAAATTTGATTTTCCAATTTCCATAAAAAAAACAACCCTATATAGATCTGACCTCGGCCTAAAACTGTGATTAAATCAAGCTTAGCTCCTCGAGCGCTGAAGGCTCTCTCTGTACTCTCCCTCTATTACTGTGTGAGTGCAGACGGCTGCTACACAAACTCTGAGGTACACTGTGAGAGGCACTAAGTAAACAGAAAAGTTTACCACTCTCTCTACTTTGACCCTCTGGTGTCAAACCTGGGATATGTTCAGTAATAGGCTCAATTCACAGTCTGGGCAGAGAAAAGCCAGGCAGCTTTGATGCAAAACACAAACAAACAGAGAAACTGAATGAAAGGAGGAGGAAAAATGTCAGTACATCCATTAGTGTCTGAGAAACATGTGGAGCCAGCAGCCGTTCAAACAACTACAAACAAAAGCCCAAAGCAGATAAGAGAAATGTGCCAAGAGAGAGGAACAACACAGAATGTAAAAGTAAAATTCTAGCACTGAATTATAAAAACCATCTAATATTGTTAAACAGAACAAAAATATGTTGTAAAATAGAGAAGGACTATACAACATGTTCCAGTTAGAGATCGACCAATATGGGTTTTACTATGGCCAGTACAAATTACTATGGCCAGTAATAATTCAATGTTCTGGCCCATAAAATTAGCCAATTTTCTTTCCTTTTTTCCCCCCCATGTGATAAAATATCACTATTTAATAATGATAATAGTAAAACAAACTTGCTTAACTTCAGTAACCAGTCATTGAACAACGATAATCTACATTTTATGTCTGCACTGCAGTGGAATTATATCATCCAGTATTTTCAATGGAAAAATAAATAAATACATGAAAGACAGGTCATCAAATACAAACTTTAGGATGAAAAAAGTGACTAAGAAAGATAAAGCTTTAGAGATATAACAACAAAATGCATAATTTGTAATAAAAATCAATCAGCCAATGCCAATTATCAAAAATGACAAATATCAGCCATCTACATTTTAGTTCCAGTGTCTGTGTATAAGAGCATACAATAGTATATTCAACTTCAGCTATTAAATCATTAACTACTCAATATTAGCTGACTATTCTAATAATAATAATGATAATATTAATAATGATAAAAAATAAATGTCAATCATTCAAGGGTTACATCATTGGCTTTCTATTTATTTTATCTAAGTCATTTAACAATTAATGTATTTACATTTCTTTAGCTAACATACTATAAACTAGTTTTTATAACCATTTATTTCAGATTTTTATATATTTTTTTGCCACTTATTCATGACCAATTATAACAACCATTATCTTATTATTGCTGCTCTGAGCTGTCTATTTTAACTTTGCATATCATTTTATATTTAGCTTCTTAATTTAACTTTTGTGGGTGATCATGCTCTCTGAATCACAATGAATGACTCAAGTGCACAGTGTTGGTCAGTGAACAGCAAACAGTTTAATGCAATCGCATTATGGGATGTAAGTACCACTGGTTGAGATTGGGATTTAAAACTCTAAGCTTGTTAGATCTTTGGGGCACTTTTTTTTTTTAAAGCAAACAAACTGGCTGAGAGTAAAATTAAATTATGATTACGGTTGAATGGTTTTATGATCACATTATTATATTACTGTCATCCTGCATCGACACAGAATAAGCGTGATAACTAATGAGTAAAGTGTGTGTTTGGAAGGGAAGGAATGTGCATAATCACAGCGTACAAGTGTTTACAACACTGGCAGCTATTCTTACCTCGGACATGTCATGGACCAGGAGCAGAGGCACTGTAACCGTGGTGATGTCGTGTGTACAGCAGACCTTCAGGATGTTTCTCAACCCCATTATGGCCGGGTCGCGTGCTGTGATGTTTCCCGACCGCACGTTGTCGTCTACACACAGGTGGAAGACGGCATGGACCTCTGAGAGGTTGGAGTGCCGCGAGATGTAGAACTCACCTTGAGGGCAAGAGGAGTCATGGAGATGATTATCAAGGCACAAGAGAAACGAGTGGGGTTTTTCAATATGGTGGTCAGAAAACATCTGTGATTTGTCTTTTAAAATTTCCATCTCTAAACAACTGTACCAACTCCATTTTAGACTCTTTTCCCTCTATCTATTTATAAATACGGGCTTTTCTGCATGTAGCTTGCATGTTCTTCACGTGTGTGTGTGGGTGTTTCTCCAGGTTCTCTGGTTTCCTCCCTCAGTCCAAAAACTTGGGGATGAGGCAAATTGGACAATCTAAATTGAGTGTGGATGGTAATTTGTCCCTATGTTGGCCCTGTGATGGAGTGGACTGGTGACCTGTCTAGTGTCCCTGCCCTATGTCAGCTGGGAGTGGCTCCAGTGCCCTCCCCACGACCATCATGTGGAGAATAAAGCGGTAAGATGGATCTATAAATGCAAGGGACGTCTGTCTGTTAATCACCCAACGGTTCACCTGACCAGATACAAACTTGGCAGGTGACTTACTAATGGCCCAAATGTGTGCAGTGCCGACTTTGACGTTGTTGGGATAGGAAACGCAAGACATATCAGTAGAAATAACTAAAAGAGCTGCTCCCGCCCCTACACCAGTGGATATTTTCCTTCAACTGTTCTGGTCTGTTACTCGGTTTCGTTTGACAGGCTTCAAACTTGGCAGGTGACTCAATAAGGGCACCAGATGTTTGGGTAAGAAATGCGAGACAACAGGCATTGCACTAGTTTAAGATGAATTGCAGTGTAGGCACTATCACTGAAGGGAGGTGCACATTTCCTGCCTTGTGTTTGGTCAAAGTCTCCCATCACGGGCCGGATTTCCCCAAAGCCGAGGTCTCTAGCCCTCTCTCAACAACACCAAAATGATGGCGGCAACCCAGGCTTTAACTTGCACAGGCAAAGAATGTACAGTATACATTATTAATAAGAATTACCTGGTAAGATGTTAGAAGGGTTTCTTTCAACATTTTTGCTCTTCTCATCACCTCCGTTCCTTGGAATCTCTGTAATTGCAATGACACAACATTAAAAAAAACAAAAACATTCAGTATAAATAACATCTAAAAAAGTATTAAAGAAAATCTAATGTATATTTATTTATACAACAGCAGCTGGAATTTCCTGGAGAGGCTTTTGAGCTTGTAAGACTGTTTCTATATACAGCTTTACTCTGTGCACCACTCAGCTATGCTGTGATAAGGATCTGGACATTGTCCCTTGTCAATTTATGAACAGTGATGTAACTATTTCCTGTCTGTTAATTTCCACTCTCATGCTGCTGGAATCTCATTGATATTGTCCAACTTTGGGGAAAATCTTTCTTTTCATAGTCCAACACAGTTACAGGAATGTGTATATTTATACTTTATACTTCAATTCACTCGTTTCTCATGTTGCTAAACCTCAAATTAAATCAGAGATCATCTTTAAAGTGAGTAGAATTTGTATAATTTGCAAAAACAAACACAGCTGTGGCGGAACAACCACCTGCACCATGTAAATTTGTGTCACAGTCGTACGACTAAACAAGACCATGAATAACTATATTGGTGAAGCATCTTACAATGCATATTTAGCTAAAAGATAAAAACACCCTGGCAGCCAGGACTTATCAGCTACGCTTCGTTTTCACATCTTGAGGTGAGATGTACATCTAGGATGAAAGTGGTATGACTTGTGGGCTCACAAAGCTTCTCTTTCTCCTTTTTCCTCCCTCAGTGTTTGCACATGAGAACTGTGGCTGCACTGAGAAAACGCAGCTCCAAGTCTCATCCTCACCAGGTTGGTCTTTATTCTTGCTATACCGCTGTGCTCTGGCATAGAGCACCACCTGCTGCACCTCCTCCAGCTGCTCCTCCAGACAGGGAAAGTGGAAGTCTGTGCACTCCTTCGCCACTGTTGCAAAGTCTACCGGTCAGCACAAGAGAGGCCAGGAAATAAAAAAGTATGAATGAAAAATGACAGTAGAGTTGGGACATGAGTAGGACCAAAATAAAAACTCACTTGTACAAAAATAAAACAACATGCTGCATGAATTATTGTGACATATTTCAAAACATGGCCCCCTTTACACCTGGCTTTGCTCTTTCTGAAGCAGGGGGAAAAATCATCTAAGTAGAAAACCGACAAAGGCAGAAGAGACTGCGCAGTTTTGTCGCCGCTTTCACGTTAGCTGTGCTCGGAGTCAACAAAGTATTTCTGCTCATGTAGATTTTGTAGGTGGAGACGCATTGGAGACTCATTTACACTTCCATTCAATGTGGTCACAATGCGTCTCCGACCACCTCCTAAAGTGGTTTAACAGATCAGATGACAATCCAATCATCCTCATGTGTATTTACACCTTTACTTACAAGTTGTCAGGCGCTATCCAACTGCAATCCGATCACAGAAAACACATATTAAGGCCAGCTGTAAAGGAGGCCAACGATCATCTGCCAAAAGCGACTCTTACATTTCCACAGAACAACATCATCAACTGTACGGTGAAAAGAAAACACATCGTGTGTCATATGACATTCAGAATGTCCACTGACCTCTCTTGATGCCACTGTAGGAGTTGACCCTGTTGTCGACCAACAGCACCAAACCACAGAGCGAAGAGGAGTACAGCGAGAGCGCCGTTTGTAGCCGCCGCAGCTTTGCTCCGCCGCTGCCGTGCCGCCGGTGTTTACAGAAATCGAGCACGTCTGCGCGCACCAGCCGCAAGTTGTGCATCGTCTTCAGCTGTGCTCCTGTGAAAAAAACATCACAGCAAATACACAAATGACACAAATACACATATTAAACATGAACACCCATTGAACAGCATTGAAATGATGTCATGTCAGCCATCACACAGCTACGTGGTGAATCGTGGCAAAGAGGAAAATGTTGAGTCACCTAAGTGTATGGTGAAGCTCTCCTCCAGCTGAGGCTGCTCCTCAAACATCCTCGACCCAGAATCTTCCAGCTCTGACAGCTGGTTGGGCTGAACCTTAATCTCCTCACTCAAAATAAATCAGAGGAAAAACAAACCAGTCTGTGAAGTTTATGACCAAGTACAGCATTCACAACACATAGTGTATGTTATCAGGTTAGAAAAAACAACAAAAACATAAACAACCCGAAGAGTTTAATTAAAGGCATATTTTATAATGACTGCAAACAACACTATATTTCACATATCATGGACAATAAAAAAAAACAAAGGAAATAATAGAGTTTCTGGGTTTTTTTTTTAGGTTAAGCACTTAAAAAAAAAGTTGAATTGCTGTTCAGAGAGCTCATGAAAAATTATTAAGTCCCACCGCAGCAGAGTCAGCACATTGTTGGAGAAGCTCTTAGTCTGGTGGTTTCTGTGTTTTGGTTTTGATGAAAAGGCCAATAAATACAGAGTCAGACAGTTAGACCTGGATTTAAATCAGAAATGTGCAGTGCTTCATTTTTCACAATCCCCATTAGATTATTTTTTTTATTTTATTTTTTATCCCAGTTGTTATCGAAAGATCCGTCATGACTGATACTTGGGAGCTAAACATCGATCTTCACTATGGTGAGTTTTTGGATCTTTTCAATTAATAAGAAAATGTTGCCTGTGCTTTGGAAAACAACAAAGCATGAGTCCAGCGCTTTTCTAGATCACATGACAGATACTGATTATTTTTTAATATCATGGGTCAATTTGTGAGTTTCTCCTCCTCAGCTATATCTTAGCTGGTCTTCCTATTTTTTTAAATCACCCTGTAGCTCTTTCAATACGTAATCATTCATAGCACAAATGAAGTACGGAGGGTAATAAATCTCGAAACCCAGACAAGCCCAAGCAGCTATGCCAAAGCCACGCTGTCAGTGGGCAAAGACGTGACACTCTGTCATTGCCTTTTTGACAATCCCACTCAAAGCTGCTTCATCTGCAGAATTCACTCGTCTGTGCACTGCTGCTTATCTTTCTCTCTACCCAAACAAGAGTAAGCCTTTAAACACCTGACTCCAGTGTTCATTAACTTTATCCTAAATGAGACTGTTACAGAAGAATGTGCAAAGATAATACTTGTTAACAGGCTCTTTGTTAAAAGATTATACACGAACAAAACCACAGAAACTCACTTAATTTTGCTGCTGTTGTTGGGTTTCTGCAGATCTTGATGCAGCTTGATGACCCACTCCTGGTACTCCTGCTTCTGAATGCAGGTGACTTGCTTCAGCTCGCTGCCCCACTTGTTCTCCAGCACCTGGTATAAAAGAAGACAATGTGACAATGACCTGATCTGAACCCGTAAGAAATCTTAATTCATCTACAGTATGTGGCGATGGTGCACTTGCTTTAACATCACTACAACCTACAGAGAACAGAAGAGAGGCTCTTACCTGCTGTGCATCGAAATGCTGTGATGCGACTGCATTTACGTCGTGGTCACTCAAAGTATTCCCCAGCTCGTGCATCACCTTGTCCATTTCAGCTGCTTGCCTTCAAGACAAAAAAGCATAACAGCATCTACTTGAACACAGATACTAGAGCAGGACTGGACTTAAATCCAGAAATAATTGTCAGGCTCATGTTGGGTTAGGGTAAATTTATCTTCTTTTAGTGAAACATAGAGTAAAATAGGGTACATTTAAATGTTGCTTGACTGAAAATATAGTGATTAACCCAGTGTTTCTGTTTACTACAGTACATTGTTTTCCTTTTCCCTTCACAGCAACTCAAAATAAACAATGATGGTTGGTTCATGTAAATAGTCATCAGTAGTTATAGTTCAACAGGAGTTAATAATAAAGATAAATAAGGTGTGTGACTTTTGTGCTTGTGTGTGTTTTGATGGGGCTAGTTGTTGCTCCCTCCTGGATGCAACAATAACATTTGCCAAAACCATAAATAATGGCGGCAACCACTGTGACAGTCAGAGTACACTTCAGCTTACTCCAATTGTGTCGGCTTCGGGTCAAAGTCGCCCTCTTATACGTACAGAGAGATAGAGCCATGACTGACTACAACACACTATGTACATGTACATAAATGACATACATGAATCCCAAATACCAACCTCTCCTGAAGCTTCTTAATCTCCATGTCTCTCTCACTGATGAGCTCAGAGATGCTGACAAAGTAGTTGTGCTCCAGGTTGAGCAGAGTGTCTGAGGCCGGGGAGTGGATCAGCTCATGGTAAACATCAGCAAAGTCCTCGTCCCAGCTGGGCTCTTCAGGCCGAGCATGCTCCAGCGTAGTCTAGGACAGTCACAGAAGAAAATAGAAGAAATACTTTAAAAAAAACACCATCAGCAACAGGATTTGGTGGCAGTGGCAACAAACACTCACTAGTTAAAGCTACGGAAATGTAAATGTTTACTCCTCTTTGACAGTAAATTCAATATATTTGAATTTTTCTGATATTTAATTAACCAAATAACAGATGAATCAAAAATGAAAATAATAAACAGATGAATCAATCATGAAAATAATAAACAGATGAATCAATCATGATAATAATTGTTAATTGCACCCTTGATGTAAACCATCACTGTTTTGCATGTATACTTGGTTTGATATGACACAGGATTGCAGGTGATGAGCTGAGATACAAAGCAACACGAACAAACCAAAGTTTTTGGTTTGATCACAACAACAGGACAGTTGATAATCTACAATTAGAAAAGCAACAGAACAACATTTAGCATCTAATCTTCTCTATTTATACAAGTTGAGGAATCTTCAGACCCCAAACACGGTGGATTCTGGAAAGCTTCCATGTGTATTTATGGGTGGCTGCAGTAAAATGTTGAGTGGAAGCCAAATGTAATAAATGTCTCAGTGCAGTGGGACAGAGGCGCTTCACAACATCAAGTGAGATCGCCACAATCTTTGTTTTTCTGTGTTTTTTTATCAACACCTGAGCAAGTGACCGCAACGTTTAAGTGTGTGGTTTTCCTTTAAATCAAATCAACTAAACCAACGGGCTGTTAAATTCAATTAGAAAATCGCAAGCCCGTCTCCATTTTCGCAAGGTGCCTTATTTTGAATTTGATCTGTAAGTGAAAGTGATGACTCCATTATCAAATGTGTGAAACCACCACCATGTAGTGGATCACTGGGACCAAACGCAGCCAAGTGTACCCAGCTGTAATGAGACAGAGAGACATTGAATGCAGCACGTGGGCTGATGAAATGAGATTTCTTTTTTTTTCACCTCCACAACTCATGAATAACTAATTTACATATGCTGGGCACTACTTCATCTGAAATGGCTCTGATGGTCCGTGTCCGCCCTGAGGTAAGCAGGAGCACTCGAGGACACTTCCGAAAACACTCAGCTGTGCTACTACAGAAACACAAGAGTAGTGGATATACGATCGGGGGGTGTTGAGAAGCCACAGTCTGAAATTAACTTTCTGGAACAGCTGCCAAGAATAAAAGGGTGATGTCCACTTTATAAATAGACGGTTTTCACAGAAAATTATTTTTTAGAAATGTGTACAGTGCTTAACAAATGTATTGCCCTAAATTAACAGCATTGGTGATTATCTAAATATTTTTTCTGTGTTTCTGTAATGGTTAATACACCAGTATGTAGAGAAGAAGCCCAGTGATTCAGCTCAAATTTGCGTATAAAAAGGTGAATTCAGTTTATTTGCCAAATAAACAACAATATCATTTTAAAATTTTAAACACATTTTTGAAAGATTTCAAAAATGGTTCTGTTTCTCATTTTTATGTCAGGTGGTCTAATAAAGTTGTTAAGCACCATCAGCAGACAATATTTACGTCAATATTAACACAATATGGCAAAATGCAATATTTGCAAGATCATCTCGATATACTCTTACAACAGCGCTAGTGAGCACTAGACTTCCACCATCTAGTGGACTGAAACATCAATTAATTTTTTATGCTAATCCACAAAGGTTTAATGTGTATTTGCAACATTAGTAAAACAATTGTATGCGAAAAAGCAAAATATTATCATAATATTTCACTGTATCGATTCCCCCCCACCCACCTCTACTGCATTATATGATTGAGATCGGCGTACTGCACATTTTAATTTGATTATTGCTTTTCTGAATTTGACCTTAATTAAAATAATCAGATGAATCAATTTACATAACCCTAATCCAGTGTCATACTCAGACTACTGTTTTAATCAGATTAATTTAAAATATTTTTTGTCGATATATAAACGTAGTGACTGAGGCAATGAAAGGTCCCTTATGTTTATAGTATTACTTGTGGATTAATTATAATTTATGACTAAAATCTCACATCCTTCAATGTACAACAGCTATGATTTTGTGTAAATGTAAGCTTAAATACCAGGAAGACTTAGTTCGCTTTCAGGCATCGTGTTTGCAAATTTAAATTAGCCATGATACAAAAAAAGTTCATGATTGTAGATCGATGAAATGATACCCAACAATAGATTTCAGACACAGTATCACTTTGAAATGTGTGATCACCTCCATATAAGACCTGGTCCAAGCATTAGTGAGCTGGTTTACATCGACATCCCCTGTGGTGAGTCTCTGCAGGGCCAGCTCTGCCTCTCTGTCATAATCCAGGATGGTTTCACTCTCAATGAAGCTGGAAAGTGAGGTTTTTAGCTCTGTGGGAAGAGGGGAAAAAACAGTGATTAAAAACATGTTTTTTATTTCTGCAAAATCATTGAGCTGGTTATTTTCCATCAGTTCAGATTTCAAACAAACAGCATGCCTGCTGGGAAAAGTGTCTCTTTCCTAGGAGGGACTTTATTTCTCTAGATTCAGTTAAAATAAACTGAATCTCAATTTTCTCAGTTCCAACTGTGTAGATTTGGATTAAACATTTGAGGTGTCTGAAATAGAGAAGTTTGGTGAGGACAGAGGGTACTGCACCGCACTGCACTAGTTTGATATTACCAGTTATAATAATAATAATAATCCTGATTTTTATTTGCTTAATTCCTGCCTAAGATGAAAGAGGCATATGATATTACATTTGCAACGTGCATGCAATGTTTTAAAAACAAAAAACAGAGGTTTTTCTTTCTTCTCTTCTCTTCTGTCTTGGCTCTTTCACATTTCCTGAGTTCTCCGATTTTTCATCTTCTTGAAAGTGAATATTTTCTATATGACAAAGACATCATTAAAACTGTATAATTTTTCACCATTTTATGACATTTTATGGGCCAAAGGTTTACCTGTTTCATAATAATAATAATAATAATAATAATAATAATGACAGATTTATCAATTGTGAAAATAATCGTTCGTTACAGCCCTACACCATCCTTATTACCAACCCAATAACCTCCGGAAATGTGAAAGAGAATGATGCATGGATATTAAAAGGTATTAAAGAAGCTGAATTCTTACCATTTTCTATATAGCAGGGTATTTTATGCAGCAGCATCAAGCGTCCGTGAAGGTCACTGACGTTCTCTTGAACAGGAAACTTGAGCGGTACCTTCAGGACGCAGTTGTGTTTTCCTGCCCTGAACTCGAACACATACTCTTTCTCAGCGGCTCCGACAGATTTGGTTTTATTTTTCTTCATGATCAGCCCTACGGTAAAAAAAAACAGATGGTAACAGGTGAAGTTAACATTAAAACAACAACTATGAGCATTACATACACGTGTTGAGTATAATTGATAGAAACTGTGCTAACAGAGTGCTAAAAGAGACCAACTTTCAAATCACATCATTCCAACCCAAATGCCAAAAATCACAGAATGTGACAGACATAAAAACAACAACAAAGCTTGTGGTGCCCTGAGACTTTTGCACAGACCTGCAAAATAAAGAATTGAACACATATGCTACGAAAAAAGAACCAATTCGTATCAATTCGTACATGACTATGATACTGTCACAATTACTTGGGACCAAACAACATACATATTTTAGTGAACATTCTGAAGTGAATTTAACTCTTAAATAAGATCGAGATAAATCATAGAGTTGTTTGGGGAAGGGGTATGCAGGTTCTACCTTTCAAAACTTCAAATGTGGTGATAAATCGTCATACTTCCTCATGAAATATTATAATCAATACACTAGGGCAAATATAGGAGACAGCTACATTTACGAGATGCCACATCCACGCTAAATACATAGAAAATCATTGTTTATGTTGTGATTAAATAGAGAAGTCCTGCACCTTTAACTTTTCATGGACGTTTTGTTTTCTTGCAAAATATATTGATTATCACAGAATCGCAGTATCATGATTGGTATCGTGGACCTGGTAACTTATGATATTCATTTCCACTCCTACTGCAGACAATGAACACAGAGGGACGATTTATTATATTTGAAATCTTGTAAAAGTCTAACGGCCAAGTGAGTTTTGCTGCTCTGTAGCAGCTAGGTTTAGCTTGTTTTCGTTCATACAGAATTAGCTCCGAGTTAGCTAGCGGTAGAGCTAACGTTTAGGAAACAAACGAATGCCAGATAATAATACGGGAGAGACACACAACATATCCAACTATCTGCCGATTTTGTGTTTATATAAATGTTATAAGCGGCAGACTTGCCTGAGTATGAATGGACAGTATTTCCTGTTGTTGAGAGAACGACGCTGCTGTTTGGTTCAGTCAGCTGACGAACTACCTGCTACTTCAGTTCAAAGTGGGTGCCGGCAGACGCACTTTCTTTTATTTACTGGGTGTGATTATGCCATGTTTAATGTATAAGAAGTAATGTTTTATAAGTCTAAGAATACCAACCAATTTTATTGTATGGATATTTTAGGGAAAAAGGCATATTTACAGTGTCACGAATCTGCTGACGACAGTCACAGATTGAAAGCTTTCCATGGGCACTGTCTCCCCCTGCTGGTCACAAACTATAATTGGAGCTTACCCAAATTAACATTATAACAATATAATACACTATATAATACGAAAGAAAAAAAGAAAGAACATATTTAATATGTTTGTATGTATTGTCTGCACATTATCCCTTGTGTCAGACGAATAAAGGAATGTCTTATTGTATGTTATAAAAAGTGTAGATTTATATGTTGTATATACTTTCTTATTGTATCGCTTGGTTTTTGGCCTTCAATGTGGTATATAATATAACATATCTGCAAGCAACAACTCAAACATACAGTTGATTAAAAAAACAATTACATTTAGGAAGGAACAATTTAGGAAGGTCATGTAAGGTAAAATATATTTTGTATATGTTTACACTCTTAAAAACAATCATGTTTTTTTAAACTTGTTTAGATACTTAAATAAAAAGAGTAAGACGAGAAAACATTTGTGTTAAGTTAAGTGGCTTTTTATTCAATATTAAATTATAAAATACAAATAATCTTGAAAGTGAGAAGCGTACTCATTGTCGTGCACGCGCACATATGCGCGCGCGTGTCTTCTTCAAGTTTGAGTAAGCAGGGAACGCAGTAAAAGTGGTCCTTCCGCAAAAACCCACACCTTAAACACACAAAAAAAATATCGAGAAATAATTTCAGGACATGAATTTATAACAACAACATACTAATTATTTGGGTTAGTCAGCATTTGTTGACTTTAAAGGTTATTAACTCGCTCTTACTGTGTTATACGCTACTATGTGTGTGACTATTTGCAAACGCTCCCTCTGACGATTGAACCGTCCCGTCATACCTCGCGTGGCCAACGGCTCTCCACCGAAAGCTGGCTCATTGAATTATTGTACCCAGGCTGTTCAGCTCATTTCAGGCTAATAACTTGGAGCTACAAGGGTTGGACTTGCTTATTACACACCTACAACTCGCCGCACTCTTCCCCGGCCGTCTGTTTATCTCGCTGCGGCGGTGGGGCGTGCTTTCCTGGGCTCGCTGACTGGGTTTGGTCGGGGAGTCAGGGGGAAGTACGGAACTGGTCCCGAGTGATGATGGAGCTGGAGTCGGCCAGTAATAGAGGAGAACTGGGAGCAGTGGGGGACTCTGGCCAGCCACCGACCCCGAGCAGACATGAGAAGAGCTTGGGGCTGCTCACCACCAAGTTTGTGACTTTATTACAGGAGGCAAAGGACGGAGTGTTGGACCTGAAAGCGGTGAGCATGCAGTCTACAGTCTTTGTTGTTAGCTAGCACATGTCATGTTGAGCCTGTCCGCTGTCGTTAGGCTACATACACTTTCGTTAGCTGGTCTTGTTAGCCTAGCCTAGCTGTGTGACAGGCTAATTTGAATGGGCAATACATTCTCTCTACTTATATCTTAGTTTCTTTAAAAAAAAAAAACTCCCGTATCATGCTATGCTCACGCTTCGCTTTATAACCTGCACTTTGAAAAATCCGATTGATCGATCCCTCAGACTCTGCCCACCGCAGATTCAAAGTTTTAAAAGTGGGTCAGCTATTGTCGTTCTCATGTGAGCTAACTGCTTCTTCACACATGAACAACTTTATTCTGATGAGTAACATCGTGGTCATTTCAGAACACATTCTTCTTTGGTTGATTTTCAGTCGTTCAAAATACATTTTCAAAGATCAACGAACGTTGTTTTTTCTTTACCGCCGCTTTAAATAGCATATGCATTTTTGTAAGATAATTCATAGGCCACCGTCTTCTTAATTAGACATTTTGTATAAATCAAAATATCAACATCTTTGCTGAGCAGCCTGTTCATAGTATCAGTGTCTCAATAAAACACAATTTAATCAGAATCAATAAATCTTGAATATATTATTTATGTACAGGTAACCCACGTTTAATCTGAATCCCAGATTTATTTAAACAAAATGACATAAATAGCAACACTGCCTGGGGTATGTTTTCTACCAGAACCAGATGGCAGCTTGACCAGCCAAGCATTACTTGATATAACAGAACAGTTTCTTTTTCACACTGGGACCTCACTGACTTGGCAGACTGATTGGCTTCACGGCTGCTGACACTCATGATAATAAAATCATAATCATAATAATGATCATAATAATAAAATACCAGACATGCACGTCTTTCACTCCCATTTTCATCTGCCCAAGTGAAACACTTGGAGTGGAAACATCCACTAAGACCACTCGGTCTCCTACAGTGTCAAAATCTCACAAGGTTATCATTTTTAAGGAAACCCTATTAATCCCTATCTAATTTACCACCATAATCTAATTATTTATTTTCAAGCCATAACCTACATCCTCAGAAAATCCAAACCACAGTTTTTGAGTTATGCTGCACACAATTAAACTTTCCTGAAAACAATTTAAAAAACGCCCTATATACATGTGTTATGACACAGATTTTATTTTACATCTAACCTTTATCTAAAGACAGAAAACATTAAAATGTGTCTTGTCCTTAAGCATATACAATAGAGATTGGCATGATTGTTCCATGATAATTCATATTTAGACTCAAGACTTTACTATGAGAGCCGTGGCTTAATATAGTTTTGTACTAAAGTGTGAGTAATAAAAGGTCTGGTAAAAGGCCATTCACCTTTGTTGTCTGTGACTCTCACAGCCTCGGTTAAGTTGACGCCTTCATTAATACGTCATAAATCTGTTATGTCAAATACTGAATAGAAGCCCTTATAGTTAGCTGTCATTCAGCAGGTCTGTGACTCCAGTTTACTCGTGGCATGCTGTCAAAGCATAGACTTATCAGCCCCAGCCACATGGTTATCATTTTTATAAACACATTGGGCTGTCATGGCAGTTTAAATGGCACTAATTTGGGTGGTAAAACCTCATCCTTTTCTTTTTCTTTTTTTTGAAGCATTGAACTTGTTGGCATGTACAAAAGGAAATGGCAGTTATCTCTATTGTATTTTCATTGCTTTTGTCCTGTCATCCAGGCTGCAGATACATTGGCAGTGCGGCAGAAAAGACGCATTTACGACATCACTAATGTGTTAGAGGGAATTGGACTTATAGAGAAGAAGTCCAAGAACAGTATCCAATGGAAGTAAGTTCACTGTTTAAGTAAAATAACCATAACCTTTTTCTTTTAATACTTACTACAAACAAAAAATACAATTGAGTACACATTTTGATGTCCTTGTTTCGCACACTTAAAAAAGGGGAAAAAAAATTGTGGGAAATGTTGGACTTCTCTTCTCTGTAATAATATAAGCTATTGACCTTACGTTTGGAGTGATACAAAACCTTTATTGAATCTGTGTGATAAACATGCTCATGACTTGGACTGTTAGTCTGTTTTACATGAGGCTGTTTCAGGTCCTATAACTGACAATTTCATTTGCACACTTTCTATCTAGGAGTAGTTGTCACAGTCTTATAATTTCTTAATTATAAAGTGGTCTGACAAATAGAAAGAAGGCTGTACCCGGCTGTTCTTGCAGAGCCATAGATATGAATGTTATCAGAGTACAGAACAAAGTTTGGCTTTGCTCAGTACACTACACTTCTGACAGTTATGTTATTACTAAAGTTTGTTTGTTTTTTATTGTTGTTCTTTTACCTTATTTATGTTATTTTCACAAACAGATCTGATGATGATGGATAAATGTTGGATTGATCCCATAAGCTAACCTGTCCTGACCCCAAGTAGCTTCCAGTTTCAAATAAAATTGGTTGGGAATGCTAATGGTGGGCACTTAAGCAAGTCAAGAGAAAGTGAACGAGGATGAATCGTTTCTCGTCTCTCTGGACATGACGCAGCCTGAATTCATCTTTGTCTTTCAGGGGTGTAGGTCCAGGTTGTAACACCAGGGAGATTGCCGATAAGCTGATCGATCTGAAAGCGGAGCTCGATGATCTGGCTCTCAGGGAAAATGAGCTGGACCAGCAGAGAGTCTGGGTCCAACAGAGCATCAAGAACGTCACAGATGACACCAACAATAGCCCATATCCTTCACTGCACACTGTCTCAAGACAGAATCAGGTTATTAACTCCAAACTGTAGGTACTGATGCACAGCCAGGGCTTTTCCTACAGAAGACAGACCCTAATTTCATCCTGGGATAAGGTGCTCATAAATTGCAGGTGCACAAAAATTTTGCAATGGCATATGGCGCTTGGTGGCACAGAGCAACTGTAGACACCATGACAAAACAGTGAAACCTACCCAATAGCAATGCCATCTGGCATTTTACAGTGGATTATCCTGCCATGGGCATACTCTACATCCCCACAGATTCTGCCTGCTTTGTCAGCCAAAACACTCATATTTAGGTTCTCTGTACTGGCCTATTAAAGGTGCACTCCACCAATATAATGGATAAAAGTCAGAGAGTAATCTTGTAGACATAGCTGTGTATGTTGACTGACTTTCTAAAGTCTGAGACAATAACCTGGATTATTTAACCATAGTTATTTCAGATTTGCGTTGTACATTTTTGAAGGAAAACCTGCTTCATAAATAGAAGGCATTTGTAACAAGCAGCATTTCTTCAGCACTACAGCTGTAGGATCAGTGTTTTTGAATCTTGATTAATACTAAATAGTAACATAAACTGCTTCAGCCAGGCCATTTTAAAAAACAAAAACAAAAAAGACCTTCAAATGTGCAGACTGTATTGTTGACATCATTGACCCTTAACACATTTATACTATGGCATATATAAAACATGAAGACCTCTGTGGAGCTTTCAAAGGTATGTTTTTCATCTATATTTTCGCTTGTTTTCAGTTTCTTTACTCTTGCATTTGATGATATCTTTCATGACTCATCACCTATTTTTCTTGCAGGTGACACACTCCTAGCAATTCGTGCGCCCAATGGGACACAACTAGAGGTGCCCATACCAGAGTCTGTAAGTTGTGTTTGGACACTTCATATATATATGTACATATATCTACACACACACACACATATATCAAGTCCACTTGTTGTTGTCTTGTGCCTCAGACTTTGTCTTTGGTTGTTCATTTCCAGGTCCTCAATGGTCAAAGGAAGTACCAGATCCGTCTCAAGAGTTCATCTGGTCCCATCGAGGTTTTGCTGGTGAATAAGGACCCATCTAGTGCCTCTCCTGTTGTTTTGCCCGTCCCTCCTCCGGATGACATCCTCCAGAACCTCCCAGCACCTACCTCCCAGTCAGCCGCCGCTGCCTCCCAGGTCCACAGAAATGTTAGCATTAGCGTTTACTATGCAGAACATACTTGTTAAGTGTTTGCCCTCTTTAATGAGACTCCTATTTATCTCTTGCCGGCTTTGCTTACTTACACTGACCAAAGCAGCCAAAATAACACCAGCCCAGGAACTGAAGAAGCCTCTTGAATGAGACTGTTATGCACTGTTATGACCTTTGTACATCTTTCCACTCCTCAGGTCCCCAAAGCAGTTCCAGCAGCTTCTATAAAACCTGGTCCTGCCTCAATAACCGCATCAACACCAGTGACAGGTAGGGGGGTGTAGACAGTTCAGTGAGCTGAGATATTATTTTTTGTTTCACTGCACTTTGTCTTTGTACCTGTTGAATAAACTTTTCCCTGTTTCATAGAATACTTCATTTCATGTCTCCTGTTTGCTTGCTTTCAGAAGTGACGAGCACCACACTACTCACACCAACAGATACACCTGCTGCAGTCACTCAGCAACTGCAGTCTTCTGCGTCATTAGACGGATCTGTGTCCTCATCCGCCTCTGCGGTATTTGAACCGATTAAGTCGGATCCCTCTGAATGTGAGTTCCGTTTCAGCCAAAGGAGACGGAAAAGCCTTTTACTTTCACCTCTCAGGCTTTGCTGGTATTGGTTTTGTTGTTGTACATGTCACATAGTGATTAGTTCAGTGGCTGTTGTTGCCGTGTTTGACCAGAAGTGGGGAAAATATGAAGCACAGCTAAATTTTTAAATATGTAAAATCAATGAGATCCAAAATCCACCAAGGCTGAATCAGTTAAATGCTTTAGTTCAATTTCACGTCATTAGTAATTTGTAAAATTTAAAATGAAATCAATCAATGCATGACTTTTCAGCTTTTCTGAAATGTTAATTATACCAACTACATCAACTCACCTCTTCCTATTGTTCACCTAACTATTTAACTGTTGGCTGAAAATGTTGTTTTGGTTTCTCTCTAGTGCTGGACTTCCCCAAAGAACTCTCAGAAATGTTTGATCCAACAAAAGGTAACAACTTTCTCCTTTGTTTTATCTAGATTTGGTTATTTTTTTCCCTCCAGTGCTTGTACAGTTTTTCATGTCACTGCTTCCCCCCCGTATCTCTTTCTCTCTCTCTGACAGAAATTATGAGTGGAGATTTGTTGGAGGATTTGATGGCATCAGAAGGTATGTTTGCTCTCAGGCACACTGATGGAGAGAGAGACACAGATGACAAATACAGACTACATCCACACTACTTCTCTTCTAATATGCCACAAATTGACTATAAGTTGTGAACAAAAAGCACCCCCTTTAATGCTTGCATTCAGTTTCACTTTGACCTCCCCATCAGTCTGATAACCTAGCTTTTCAACATTGTTGTCTCGTTTGGGTCTTCTAGTAATTTTTATCTGGAAAAAGTAGTAGTATGGATGTAGTGCCCAGTGAAAGAAATTACCCTTTGTAATCTGTGTAACAAAGAGGCTCTTGAAGACAGGAGTATGATGTCTTATTTTATGGATCCTTTATGTATGTGTCATTATTTCTCTGTTTTGCCTCCAGTGTTCTCGCCGCTACTCCGCCTGTCCCCTCCACCCAGCGACCATGACTACATATACAACCTGGATGAGACAGAAGGCCTGTGCGACCTCTTTGACGTCCCTATTCTCAACCTCTGACCTCCGAGTCTGTCGTCAGTGCAGGAAACAGTTGCCCTCACATGCTGATCTCTCTTCATTGTGTCCCAAGTTTTCCCCCTTGCTGTCAGGGAAGGTAAGGAGAGGTGTGAGAAAGCCGTTATGATCTGACAAGCCTTCAAGGACACCTCTGCACCGACACAGCGAGCTCAAGCCGAGCACAGTCAGACAGTAGCTCGATGTACAGCCTCCTGCAGAAATACAGAACAAAACATTTTTATTCACTGCTTTTCCAAGGAAACGGAGTCAAAAGAAATATAGACAGATGACTATATTTTTGGATTATTGTGTATTATAAATCTACATGTTTTTGTGTATTAGCTTAACTGTGTGCTTGTGAGTGAATGTATAAGCATTCTTTACATGGGTGTGGTTGTGTGTCTGTGTGCCTGCTTCTTGTCTTTGAATTGAACACTCTTTTATTTTAAGTCAGACGCCTCCAGGAAAAGAAGAAAGAAACCTATCAGAGCATAGCCTTCATCTCCCAGGCAGCTGTTCACTTGTGGCTTGAATGAGTTCAAGCATAACTGGTTAAATATGCACTGTCCTCATGTACATAGAGAATATATATTTTGTAATATCTCACAAAAGATAATTGTTTTTATTACGGACTACATGTGAGACACAGGCAGAGCAAAAATACAAAAAAGGGTTAATGACACAAATGAAGCGCTGAAGTAAAGTATTGCTGAGTTCCAGTTCCTGCACGATGATCTTAAACTAAGCTATTGATGCAAATTAACTTTATTAAGTAATAAGCCACGGACCAAAAGAAAACAATACCAGGCTAAGGGGGGAAGTTTTTAGAGTAATACCTTTTTCCATTAATCTGTAGTAGGCAGGGTTGCAAGAATACAAATGTATTTTTGAATTTTGTTTTTTAAAATATCACATTCTGAATATGGATGCTCTGTTCTGAGCTATTCATCAGATGAGTAAGGACAGACACACATGCTTCACATAAACAGATGAGGCAGTCTCTCCACCCATATTGACAGGTTTTATTGCATGTATTGTCCTCTTTTAAACCCTTTTCTTTTTTTAGAGTTGCTCTCAAGTGTAGGCAGTTGATGCCAATGCTTGAATTGCAAACACCCAAAGGACACGTGTGTATTTGCTTAGTTGATGAGCCTTTTTTGAGTGCTCGCTTTCTCTGAGCTGCCCTGTGATTGGTCTACAAAGTCTTTAGCCTGATTTCCCCAAGTCTGGAAACTGAGCCCAAAGAAGGTGCAGGAGTCTCGTTCTCTCCCAGATCACTTGATGATTGAAATATTATCTTAGAATTATTATTTCTCATCAAAAACATTTAGCCTACTACCGCTACTGCTTTTAGCAAAATCTAAACGTCTCCTGTAAACTCCATATTATAACTACCATGTTCTTATACTGGTAGAATAACGCCACTTCCGCACCGAGTAGTTTGATTATTAAGAGAAATAAAAAATAAGCATGCCTTCAGTTTAATTTGTCACGATTGGACCTTGTCCATGTACAACTTAAATGGTGCACATCAGAAGTAACTTATTTCCCCCCTTTTCCAGATTCAGTTTTGTTGTGATTATTTTTTAACTATAATGTTTGTATATGAATACCATCGTACTCAGTTAATTTGTATGTAAAAGGATGTGTATTTTTGATGTGTTTTTATCATGCATATAGTCACCGTGTCATTAAATATGACCATGTTTTTGTATATTTGGCACAGTTACTGTTTGTCATGTTTATGTTTTATTCCTTTTCCAGTCTGTCTGTTCATCCTTGTCAATAATCAACAATTACATTTTTAAAGTTTAAATATTCTCTCTCTGCAGGGGATGGATTATTTGTTACCAGTCAAACTGCATAATATCAATATTTGTTTGTCTATGGTGCTTTTTTTTTTCTTCAGTAAAAATCACTCTTTGTGTAACAATATCCTGTTTTTTGCCTAGGATGACAAATGTATGTATGTATGTACAGTATGAACTGTGTATATCCTTCTGTACCGCTTGTATAGAATAGCATTTATTTTTATACCTGCTAGATATATTAAGACATGAACATGGCTAACCAATTTGCAGCTACACTTAACGTTTTAAGGGATTTTATCCACAAAACCTTTCCCGCTTGGTCAAAGCATTTTGTCTCATCATTGCACTTTACATCACTGTGGACATACAGGTTCACTCTTGGTAACCAGTGTTGTGGACGACTTTGCGTGAGTAGCTGGAGAGTTTTAACAGTTGAGTCATGTCCGTGTGCAGACATGTGAGACGCAAACCTACAGGTTGTTTATATTTTAACAGGCTCACTATTGTAAAGATGTAGTTGCATCAAATGACACAGAATAAACTCTTTGGTATTCTTTATGTTTTTGTCTAGTGTCTTTTTCGTTTAAGGTGTCACACTGTTCAGAAAAGCTTATTTAAACTATATAAATGTGTGTTCTTGATTTAATTTAAAAATAAGAGCCTACATAGCTCACTTCTTCACATCTGATATCCTAAGAGGAAAGTCATTAAATTCTGAGTTTGGTATATTATATAACAATGGTGTGGCGGGTTATTTAGTCTTTAAACTCTCATCATTGTGTGATTCAAAGCCTCGTTAATAATAAATTAATCTCACCATAATTTTCTTAATTTAGTTATTGTTTGGTCCATAAAATGGCAGAAAATGTTGATCGGTGTTTACCAAACCTTGTATAATTTTTGTCCACAAAAATGATAATTTTTGTTATATGGAGCAAAGAAACCTAAAAATAATCACATTTAAGAAGCGTAGAAATCAGAAAGCATGTTTTAATAATCAATTATCAAAATAGTTGATTCATTTAGTAATCGCTCACATTTCTACATACTGATGTAAAACCCCCAGTGTAAGCTTGAGTTTCACATCGCTCCCTATCTCTTCCTCCCCTCATTTCCTGTTGACTCTCTTAGGTCCACTTTCTCTAACACTCACTTTCTAAAATAAAAGCACTGTAAAACCCCCAAAATATGTGTGTTTGGTCAGAACCTGATGTCTCCGTAAAAGTCTTTCCTGTCATACCACAGTCTAATCCGAGGTGTACGCAGTCCAGTGGAATTTAATTTAGGAGCCCACCCACCTCAGAGTAGACAGAGTAGAGTTTGGCTATTATTGATACAAGTATAAATAACAAATATAAATTGCATTAAGTTGTGTTATTTACACCAAACCAGTGTGACACACTTAGTTTTAACATTAGAGGGCAGTAAAATCACATAAGTGGCCTAGTATTAGTTAGCACATTGTATTCAAAGTGAAGCAACAGCAAAGTAAAACCATGCTTATGGTTTTTTTTTTAAATCAAAACTAATACTCTTTTAATGCTTTTACCATGTCATTTAATGCACTAAATTATTATTATTGTCCAGTGGACAGTAGTTTGTAAATCAGTAATAACAGTGAGTTTGAATATCTTTGTACAAGCTTTATTATGATGAAGTGTGCAGGAGGTTAAAAATATGGGGTAGAAAATGGGACGGCAAGGGTCGGCTGTCCGCAACTGTGCTCGACCCGGAACTTTGAATTAATTCATGTACAACTTCTTGGAACTTTGGAGGAAAATCTGGTACAGTTTAGTGCAGGCACCAGTAGTACATTCGGAACTTGTGCGGTTTTCTTTTCAAAGTAAAAGCGCACCAAACAAAGTAATCGTTTGTGTGGTCGGATAAGCAGTGAAATGGTTAAACATACACTATGTTGTTCATTGAATTGTATTTTTAAGTAAATAACGTTGGTTGGTTAAGTTGGTTAGTATGTCGTAGTTTCGCCAAGCTACAAATATTTGACTAAACGTGACGAGTTTTATTTTGAAAGTTAGAACCGAGAATTAGGGGTCTTAATCTCGCAGACTTGCAGGCTCGCAGCCTCGCAGGCTCAAACCCTCGACCGAACGACTCCAACCAACCCGGAACTTTAAATCCACTAATCATTCCTGAAAACTTGAAGTGAGGAGTTTCCTCCTGCTCTCCGAGGAGTTCAGATGTTTCTGTAAGAGAAGAAGAGATTGACTTCTGGGAGACTAGAGTTGTTTTTTTCTCCCTCTGAAGGAATAGAAAAAGCACAGAGAGACCGTGACAAATGTTTCTCGCGCAGACTGCGGCAGTTCTGTAGGACAGTAGCATCGACTCGTCTTTTCAAATCAGGTAGGACAAAGTTCGACAGGAGGAAAAAAAATAACAACCCAACAACAACATCTGCAGCTACTAAAACTCACACATAAACGTCTGACACATAACTTTCATTGTGGTTTAAATAAGAACTACTTCACTGACGTTTATTTATGTGCACGTTAACTTTTCTTTCTCCTCCTCATCACGTTTGCGTGAACACTGGCTGCAGCTTATTAGTCTGTAGTAGCCCACGGCTAGTTAGTTAGCATCATTTAGTTTCACTTATAGACGACAGAAGTTTGTTATTCTATAGTATAATGTAATTATTAGTATACTACTATTTATACTTCATAGTATTATTATCCTTATTGTGTGTGTGTGTACGTGCGTGTGTACGTGTGTGTGTGTGTGTGGAGGTGGGGGGGGTGTCCCCTGTCAGGTTAGGAATTTCAGGCAGCTGAGAGACCCCTACTTCACACACACTTCTTTTTATAACTTAGTGAGGACACTTCATAGACATAATGCATTCCCTAGCCCCTTACCCTAACCTTAACCAAAACCAAACTAAGATCCAAATGTCCTCACAAAGACATGTTTGAATGTTTTCAAAGATATAAATACAAGTATAGGCACATACATGAGTTTGTGCAGCCATTATTCTTAACAGCCTAAACAGGCTTGGCCCTAAACTTATCCAGTTAACTCAGAAATGAGGCTCTGTCTCATTTGGACCAGGTTTTTGGACTACTGGCCCGGTCAGCGTTTATGCCAGGAAAACAAAACAAACACAAGTGCAGCTATTCTTGTTAGGAAGTTTGAAAAGCCCAACCAAAGCCTTATCGCTAACCTTATCCATGGCCAGTAAATGTTTAACGCTGACTTTAACCTAACCAGAAGTGTACACCTTGATACTAACTTTCTAACTAACGTTCTTTGGTCTCCACAAGGAGTACTAGTCCTGAATTGGAACACACTCACACAGAGGGGAGGAGAGTTCTACCCACTAACAAAAGGTCTGGTCGTGCTTGTGGTTTTAAGCTTAATGAAACTGTTCAGAGGACAGACACTGACAGCTGCTGAACACTGTGGAGGTGGATGTGACATTTGACATCTAACTGTAGTTAAAGGATCTAAAGAAACTCCACTCTTACTTTTCCAAACACTTATAATTATTTAGAGTGTAAATGAGGTTAATGTAGTGTAATGTATCTGTCTCTGTGTCCTGTGTTGTAATCATCAAGTAACAATCAGTCTTATGCAGTCCTAAACAATATAGTACCTACATTAATTTACAGTAATTTCCCTGTTCTTCTTTCAACTATTTGGTAAATATTTTTCAAGTATAGGGCTGCAACTAACAATTATATTCAAAGTTGATTAATCTGTTGATTATATTCTTGATTTTTCTTCATAAAATGCTAGAAAATGTTGATCAGTGTTTACCATTCCTCATCATGATAATGTCTTATTTTGTCCACAAACCAAAATTATTCAGTTTTAATGATTTCTATGTCATATAAAGCAAAGAAACCAGCAAATATTGTTTATATTTAAGAAGTCATTTAAGAAGCTGAAAAGTCATAAAGCTTGTTTTAATTATTGATAAAACAACTATCTTTAATGATAGTTAACAACAGATATTCAGAGATCAGCACAGCTGTCTGATAATGTTGGTAGTAATTTAGTTTTGTTACATTTATTAAATGTAAATAGATGCTTAACATCTTTGCTAAGCTTTGGTAATCACTGTGTTCATATTTTATTACATTACCTGAAATATTAACACAGAGAGATCTGTGTTTTATTTAAAGGCTCAGAGGCACATGCAGACTGTGTAGAGTGTTCAGGTACAGGCAGTGACTGTGGTTAACCTCTGTGGAAACACAGATGAAAAAAAAAAATCCTCTCTGCTGACTTGTGAAAACAAAACGACCAACCACTTAATTGTTTCTTTTGATCCTCAATATGAAACTGAATCTAAAAAGTCCAATTCAACAGTGGTTAAATATCAAGTGCTTAGAGACATTAATGAAATCATTGTCATTAATGTGTTCTTCAGCAGGCTGCATTAATGACAATTAGTGTAATTAAATATGTGCAATTAATTTGATGAATCAGAAAACAGGTTACCACACCTTCTAGGATTGTTTTGTTTTCCTTGTTATGTTATGAGGAGATAATGTCAGTGAAGACTGAGTTCCATCCAGTGTTTCAGGAGGACTGGAGCATGTACAGACAGGTTACGCTTAACGTGGACTAATAGTGCTTTGTTGTCATCGAGTGCAAACCCTGAAAGCTGAAAGTCTTCTGGACTGGAATGCTTTAATTCTCTGTGGACTGCTCTATCTGACTTCTTTATCTGAGAATTTTCATTTAGGCTGGTTGCAGAAGGTTTCAACATGGGCTTTCCCTTCTTTAAACTGTAAATATATTCTGTAAAAAAAGGCATATACTCTTTATCAAGATATTAGGCATTGAAATTATCTGTTTTTGCCATTGTATGAGCAATTTAGTTTTACTTACCATTTTCCTTTTTTGAAGACCGATTCATACAGTTTCCTATTATTAGCACACATTAGAGAAGTTGGCTGGGTGAAATGAATAATAAAAGGGAATTACTACTTCTCTCCACTGTCACCAACAAGTGCTTGGTCATTGTGGCAGCTGTTGAGTTTGTCTTTAGTTCCTTGAGATGTTGTGATTTGTTGCTGCTGCATTTGACATGATGTTTGCTTCTTTGTATTGCTTAGGAGTCATCTGTTTCAATCTGAACCTCTCGTTTCTCAAATAAGTGTCTTCTTCAACTACAACAACAACGTAGATCCAGAGAGAGTTAGTTGGAGGTGCGTTAAACTATCGACACAGTGGAAGACAATAGATTAAAATCAGAAGAAAATTTGCGCCTTGATTCCACATAACCATTTTCGACAGAAACAGGCACAGATTTCTGTTGTCCATTTTGTTTATTTTGTTTCGACAACTTGTTTTTCCAGGACGTGGCCTGTGACTATAGAAATACATGTGGAAGACAAGACTATTAGTCTACTATGATTTTGATCGGATATGCTTACAAATCCAATTTGGGCTGCAGTTTAAACAAGGCCTTAGTGTTTGACAAACACTGAAAAATATTTTTGAAATGGGTAACACATAAATTATGTTAATTCTAACTAAATTCAGCAAGTTAGTTGGCATGGACTCATTAATGTGTTACCAAGTGAAATATCTTAAGTTTCCTTTTTTTCCAGTGTAACAGCTGGTTTTAAATCTGGCTGAGACATCCTACCCCCTCATGTGGGCCCACTTGTTGAAGCTCTGCCCGCAGTTTTGGATGTACTTTCTCTAACATTTCCCATGACTAACTTCTGGCTTAGTAGGCAGGTTGGTTAGTGGCAGACAGGTTCCACAGCCAATCATTTTACATGTGGTTCAAATTAAATTTTTAGCATATTTCAAAGGATACAAACACTGGCTTTTTGCCTACTTTATTTAGTGATATATATCAGGATGTGAAGCAGCTTTCCACAAATGAGATTATAAATAACTGGCCCTAACTTTAATTTTAGTATATGTCACCATGTCCATTAGCAAACCAACAATTTAATGTTCAGATGACGGACACATACATGGACTCCGTTTCCATTCTTTATTATACAGCTCAGACAGACAACCAGATTTAAAAGCCACAGACAGTCTTTGTTGTTGTTGTTGCATAGACATGACATGCAATTACCCAGTTTGGCTCTGAATTTGCTGACACATAAGCCGCCCATGAACAAATCTACATCCCCTAAACCTCTTAGAGATTAAGGCTGTGCAAACTGCTGCTTGTGATTTGTGGGAAGGAAGTTGACCTTCGACACCACCACCAGATTTTTTCTTTAGCACCTCTGGGTTTTCCTTCAATACCCAGTGCTTGTCAGTTATCAAGAAAAGCTGTGGTGATTGGATTTGCATCTTTTTGTTGATGAAAACCATCTTCCTTGCTGTGTCCTTTTTTCATTCTGGCTTTGAATGGCATCCTACATCAGGAAAGACGCTGCCTCAGGGCGAGTGAGGTGTGAAGACAGTAAGGGCGTGTGGTTGTTTTGACAGGAGCATTGCTTTGAAACCTGCCATAAACTGTGGTGAAGTGGATTGGAACTGTGTTAACTATCTCTTGCAGAGGGTGCTGGTTATTAATCACACAGACACAAGCTAGGCCTCCTCTCTTTCCCTGTGAGTTACAGAAGAATCTAGATCCAACTGTATTGTTTCCATGTGCCGAGAGTCAGGGAGAAAAAGAGACGGACAAGGAGACGAGGAGACGGGGGAAGGGTCAGAAGCACAACAACAGCGTCCTCTGTATCGTCAGGGAATGCTGTGAAGGCTGCAGAAGAATTGTTGTCTCTGGGATTAAAGCGATGAGTGTGAAGTGAACAATCCATAGTGCGTGTGTGGACAGTATTTTTTGCCTTCTCAGCTTCACTCTGCGCACCAAAAATGCACACAAACATGACGTCCTGACTGCTGTAAATCATTTTTGGGATTACCAGAATCAGCAGTTTACAGTAAAGGAGAACTACTTTTGTGAAGTCACTTGATTATTCAGTTTGTCACAGTTTCTTTTTTTAGCAGAAAGACTGCTCACTTCTTTCCAGATCCACATTTTATACATTAAAATGTGAAGTGATCTGTTAATTGAGCTTCAATGTTTAACACAACCATTAAATTCTACTTTAAATTAACACCATCATGCTTTTTTTGTACTTTGTTTTCCTAAAACATTCTCAGTTTTCTTCCTTTCGGAATTCTTCTCTGCACCAAATTCTCTTTTAAAACCGTCATCAAAGATTGTCCTGTTTGAATGTGTAAAGCTTCTGACATTTAATACAGAAATATTCTGTGTATATTAAGCACTTATTTTTCAACTCATTCGTATTTCATAATCTACAGAGTGGTGGATTTAAGAGGTGCCAAAATGCCTCAGCAGAAGGACATTGTGAAGATAGCCATCCAGATGCCTGGGGCTTATCCACAGCTCATACAACTTGATCAGGTAATACATGCAGACACATGCATTGTTTACATTTATATGTGTATTTGTGAACATCTACTATATATATATATGTATATACGTCTACATATATATGTATATATATATATATAGAGAGAGAGAGAGAGATAGAGAGAGAGAGATATCGCACTTTGCTTTATGCTGTGACAGTGATGTCAATGGGCAATGTCTTGCCCTCAGCTAAGCCTTTTTAGGCAGCACTTCCTCTTAGTGCGTGTCACACCCAAAGACCACAGAGATGACCTTTGCGCTAACCTTAAAGAGACAGGTCATTTATTTTTTTGCTTTGTTTGTCATGAGATTCAACAGCAATGTTTGCTCAGGCGATCTGTGCTTGGAGACAAATGTTTGTAGCAGCGCAGTGAGGCCGTATTTACTATTCAGGGTAGAATATATTGTGTTTCATGAGCGGTCTGCATTCCTGCTCACCGTCATGTTGTTTCCATAACATTATTTGCATCTTAATATTGGTAGCATAAGCACACATTTATTCTAGGAAGATAACTTAACTTGTGTTAGCATGAGTGCATATTATACAGGCATATCGTGAAGTGTGCTGGCAGAGAAGAACCCAGAAGCACGACAGAGGCAGAAATCAGTTCAAAGGAGTGTTCAGTTTACTTAAAACTGTCAGGGGTAAAGAACACCAGAGAGCCAGTCCTACAAGGCAAACAAATTCAATGAACAGCAGGCAAGAATCCAGGGATCAGCACAGGACTACTGAACTAAGAATGTAGGCAAGCTTGGCAAGAACACAAGACAGTCTGGCAGAGGTATGGTGAATGTGAGCTAGTTATATACAGAGGAGCTAATGAGCTGCAGGTGAGGGGAAGGGGCGTGGAACAACAGGTGAGGGGAATGAGCTGATTGCACAGGAAGGCAGGATCTGAAATGACAGGAGACTTAGTGATTAGGCATACAAATAATCAGAAAAAACTCAGTAAAACGAATTACTACAAATATTAAATAAACATCTCCACCTGCCAGCACCCATTGTCAGGTGCTATTTTATCTCAATATCTCACCAGAGTCATTCAAAATCAACTGTTTGTGAAAATAAACACACTGCACAGCACAGCACAGAATCTAATATCCACTTTTACTTATTCAACCACAATCTACCTTCCCAGCTGGCTGTACTAAAAAAGGGATAGCTGTGAGTTAGGTTTAATAGTCTGCATCCAAGTGCAGCCTCCAGCTGGTTTATGAAGGAAAACCTTGACATGGTTGTTACTAGAGTGAACAGGAGCTCACTGGTATAAACTGGTAGTTATTATATATTGAGCTTGCCAAACTCAGAGAAGCTGGGTGTTCATGAATGACTGACAAGTCCACATGATAAATGTAAATTTGAAGATAAATCAAGGTTTAAAATACATTTGAATGTTTGCATAAAACCCAAATAAATGATCCTGAAACGAGTGCAGTAATAACAATAAAAAAGTGACATATTATCATCTTGAATACTTTAGGATTCCACGCCCACTGGTTTTATGGTTTTATCCAAATGTGATAGTGGGGAAGCTTTCAATGTGTTTTCTAGAAATTTTGGGGAAGTTGTACTTCTGACACCACCCATGAGTCAGAGTTTAAACCGTATGCCAGACAACAGGGATGTGTTTTCACACTCACAAACACATACTGTACATCACTTGAGAGGGTTTGAACAGAGAGCGAGAATGGACTTAACAGGTATTTACTACACTGTCTGGTTATTTCAGCTGTTGCACAATGCAGTGCAGTCAAAACAGAAACGGACGGAGATCACAGTTGCACTTGTTTTCATGCCATAATACGTTAACCAATAGCCTCACTTCTTCAGAAGTACTAATTAGAATGCGAAAGCACGTTCCCGTCACAAAATGTTTTTATTTTAGCTCACAACTACTCCTGTCAGCCCCAGAAGAATCTCTTAAAAAATGTCTTTTGGCCTGGCTGTCTTCATTTAACACATCTGATCGGTCAACCCTCTTGGCTGCCACTAATAACAGGCCGTCCACTGGGTCTACCACAGAAGCCGAGGACATTTTCATTGGTTGACCGCGGGGCTGACCACTAATAGCAGGATAGCTGAGAGTCAGACATGGAAGTAGTCTGGGAATTATTTATGTACAAAGGGGGATCTGGAAACTGAGAGGGACATTGTTCAGAAAGTGTTGAGGAGCACTTGGATTTCCTCAGCAAACACGGTTTACAGCCAGTGAGAATAGCTGTGGTACCGTAACAACGTGTTCTTACCGAGGCCATGTGTTCAGCTCCTTGACGGAGGGAATTATTTGATAGTAAAATCCTGTTGTTATGACTCATGTGTGCAGCAGGTGTGTGTGTGTGTGTTTGTATATGCACCTATAAAACATGTGTTATTTCTCTACACAGAAAAAACCCCTTTCTGCTGTAATAAAGGAAGTGTGTGATGGGTAAGTAAATAAGGGCTTTACTGTCCCTAATTTAGTATTTCCATGTGTTATGGTGACAGTTGATATTTCTGTGTCTGTGGTTATAGCTGGAATCTCCCAGGTCCTGACAACTATGCTCTGCAGTATGCTGATGGAGTACAGACCTACATCACTGAATCAGTGAGTTATACTTATATAAACATCAGTACATATAATAATCTACACCAGGTAGGGCTGCGCAATATGGCCACAAATGTCAAGGCTGATTAGCTCAGAGATCTGTTGAACATTCAAGATAAAGTTAATTGTGGTTTTAGACTTCTTTATGAACATAAAATTACAAGCACTTGTCAAATCAACAAATCAAGGCTATTTCATGGTCCTACCCCCAGATGCACAGTGACTCAGTATCTGAAATGCTTTGTTGATATTGAGACACATTTTCATTGCTTTCCTTGTTTTAGGTTTCTTTGCACCATAGGCAGTTGTTGCCAATGGTATAACCTGGAATAACCTTTCCACAGAAGAGACGCACAGTGCACACACAGCTGCCTAATAGAATAGACAATTCTATCACAAGATAGATTTCCCTGATTCTGTAAATCAGGGTTTCTCTCAATCCTGATTTGCATATTTTAGAAATGTCTCCGCTCCAACACACCTGATTCAAACGCTCAGCTCATCAGCAAGCTCTACAGAGGCCTGATAACGTCCCATTTATTAGAATCAGGTGTGTTGGAACAGGGAAACATCTAAAAGATGCAGGACAGTGGGTGCACATGACAAGCAGTCTAATTCCCACTGGTCAACACCACAGGTGTAAATAAACGTCTGGCAATGAGAATGTTATTAATTGGTTCATCCATGTTTAAAAATCCAGGGTATACTCACTTGTTGTATTGCGAAAGAGGCTTAATTCTCTGTTGAGATGACTTCCTTAACATTATGCTTACAGGTTATTATGAGCAATAACACAGAAATTACAGGAAATATTGAGCAACAACACCAAAAATAAGTGAATAAACCAGCGAAACTGGCCTAAATAGAGGAGGAAGAGAAAGTAGTTATAGCAGCCGTCTTCTTGGTGTCAAGTCACCAAGCCCTCCCCCCTTTTCTGAGCTAAAGCCAGGACTGTAGAAGTCATTACAGTGCCACTAGAGAAAGGTGTGTTATTTACTTAAGAAACGTTGAGTGAGATTGTTTTATCAGTGCTGCTGTTGGAGTGTGAAACACACTCTTTTAGTTATGCAAGAGTTTGTGCGCAGATGCCAACTTGCAGACTTGGAAGTTGGTGAGTTTGTTCTTAAACACAGATGTTTCCACTTCTGGATGGGTGTGTGGAACACATAGCTTGATTGCATGCAGTGCAGCGATGTGATCATTTCCCGCTTAAGCCCAAATGTTCATGTATAAGACCGTGTACAAGACCCTGGAATAAAGAATGTCTCTGTATTTGTTTTACAATAAATGCAACAAGCAGTTAACTTCCCTGGTTGTATAAGCCTGCATCGCCAGCCTGACACACGGCCATGAAGTTGGAAGATTAATTTACATATTTTTATTTGGCTTTGACTCAGAAACATACTGGGTATTGTGTTTCTAAGTGTAAGAAGAGTGTGTTTGATGTGTTTTCTCTTCGTTTTTAAAAATAGTTTTTCCTCTGCATACGTGTGTGTTTGTTTGTGTGGTGTAGAATCGTCTGGACATTAAGAACGGCTGCATTCTGCGTCTGACCAAGGCACCGGTGAGTCTGCAGTCAATACTCTATCCTTTCACCTCCCTCCTTTCACATTCTTCCGACTGTCTTCTGACTCTCTATGTTACTTTTTCAGTGACACTGCAGGGGGAAATATCTTTTTTAATAGCGTGACATTGGGCATGGGGCAACTTCAGACAATAGCATGAGTCAGCATTAATCTGTCTTCGCAAATAAAAGGAGGAAATTTAACTATTTATGCTTGTGTTGTTGATGCCTGTGAACGCAGAGTCGCTGTGCCGAAGACTTGTTCAAGGGCATCCAGAGCTCAGACTCGGGCGTGCGCTGCGACTCGTTGAAGGAGCTGGCGAACGTTTCCACGGACGTGACCTTTGCCCAGGAGTTCATCAGCCGAGACGGACACCTCTTACTGGTCAAGATAGTAGAGGATTCTAATGAGTCAGTACAGAGTGTGTGTGTATGTTACCATGTCTGCGCTTGTATATTTCCCTTGCATGAGGTGGAATGTTGCTCCTCGCATATATGTCGTTGGTGCTGAAGGGTGAAATAGTTCCTGTACATGTAGCAGCACATCCCACAGAGTGAAACATGTCATAAAAAAAGCGGCTGAATATATTTTTTTTCCCCCTGACTCAGCAAAGTTATTCTTATTTATTTAACAGCTCTTAAGATCATAAATAATACTGTAGGAGTGATCTTGATAAATTGGTTTACAATAGTTACCTTTGCCAAGGAGGTTTTATTTGGCCACAAGCATAAAAAAGTGGAGGATGGATCAGGTTTTGACTTAAGATGAAATGATTAGATTTTAAAATGAAAAACAAAAAAAACCCAAATATAATTCTTGCAATATAGGGTAGTGTGTTAACACCGTCATTGGCGGAGGTTTTTACTCTCCAAGTGCTTTCCTTTGTTAAATACTTAGACATAACCTTGATTAAGTATGTGTTTGTGAATGGATTACGATTGTTTATGTATAAATCTACATCATCTACCGTTCTTTGTGTGTCTGCGACCCTCAGGAGTAATGTGATCATGACCCACACTCTGACAGCCTTCATGGAACTGATGGATCATGGGATAGTTTCTTGGGAAAACCTCTCAACCGTCTTCATCAAAAAGGTTCTGTATCTGCTGCTTCCTGTCTGATGTTTTGTCACATTTCTTTTTCTCTCCCAAACGTAGCTGTGTTGACTGTTAAAATGTTCACCTTCTTACTCCTCCCCCCCCTCTTTGTTTCAGATTGCCGGCTTTGTCAACGCCAAGCTAACCGATGCGTCGATGCAGCAGGTGTCCTTGGACATCCTGGAGAGCATGGTGCTGAGCAGTCACGGCCTCTTCCTACAGGTCAAACAGGAAGTCACCATGGAGAGACTTGTAGCTCACCTCCAAGTGTAAGTAACTTAAAAAAAACAACAGTTGGTTAATTGGAGTCCCAACAGAGAAAAAGGGAGGAGGCTGATGAGTGGCTGCATTGTCTCTGTAAAAGGAAGTTTTGAAAATATGCAAAACATCACTAATGATTGTACTATTGACTCGAAACAGGCAACTACTTCTCTGTCATTTTTCAAAAATGTCACCTACTCAAAATTTTGTGGGAACACCTCTATGGCTCACATTCGCTGTGGCATTGTTTCAATAAGCTTATTTCAGTTCAATTCAGACTTTATTACTGAATCATAGTCAAGAAAATAACAATACATAGAAAATATGACACAATGCATCTAAAATTCCAAAAGTACAACAAGATTCATAGTAATACAGTATCTATAAAGCTATAGAGAGTATTGACTCAAGTCAGTGGCTCTGCACCATCTAAACCTCTTTAGTATGTATAAAAAATTATTTCAAAGCACAGTTGCTATTCTAATTTGCTAAGCTGTAGAATGCCTTTATTGTCACTATACACATCTACAATGAGATTAAAAGCAACTCCAATAACAGTGCAAACGCCATAAAAATATACAATATAGATATAGAACCCCAACCCCTTATCCTTAACCTTACCCTTGCTGAATTTTAACCTGACCAACTGAAGCAACCTCTCATCAAAACACTGCCCTAACAGGCTTCACCAAATATCTAAGGTGGCTTTGTACTTTGAGGATTGATACCTTGAAAGCAAAAGCGATTTTTTAAAATCTGTGTGCGTTTGTCTCACTTCCTCGTCTCTGACTGCTTTCAGGACAAATCAGCAGATACAGACCAAAGCCATGGCCCTGCTGATGGCCCTACTACAGACAGCCGGAGACTCAGACAGACAGGTATCGCTGCAGTCTGGTTCTTGTTTTTTTTGACACTGTTCTTCTTCTTCTTCTTCCACTTATTACCCCTTGGATTCCCAGCCTAATCCGCATGGAACCTGCTGACGAATGTAGGAATGAGGGGCAGTGAGAGGAAAACAGCTGCCTAGAGGTTTGGGGAGGCGGTAGAAAGAGCCTCATGTTGGCTGTGGCGTAAGAGGGAGGATATTAACTGGAAGCCTGGAGGAGAGGGGCAGTGGAGAGTGTTGTGGTCTGCGTTGAAACACCTGATGACCTCTCCTCCAGGTCAAGGCTACACCCATGTAAAGTGGGTGTAATAAAATATCACTGATGCCGCAGACACATAGATCTTTGGTTACCGTCTCCCAGACAGCGTTGCCTGCAGCTGTAAACCGCCACACACTGTTCATTCTTCAGCTTAGCTGTTTTTCAGTTGTCTTAACAGTTTTACCATGAGACATTTGTGTACTGATGGGAAGCTCTGACATCTCAAGCTGTCAGTGTCTTGGGGTGATGGGTGTTTATTTGCACCAGTCAGACCCTTATTGTACGTGGGAGTCGGAGTCCTGCAGGACAGCTGGACACGATCCATCGGTCTCAGTCTGTCTGCTCATCTCAGTTTCTGCAGACAGTTGAGACTTTCTCTCCTTCTGTTTGCTTTCTGCTTCTCCGCCATTGTACAGAAACAGTTCCTTCATTCAGGCCTTCATCTCTTTTCTCCCACACACACAGAGACTCACTTCCTCAATTTATCAACAAATCCACCCTTCTTATCAGGGTGACTAAACCAGGATACTGAAAAAAGGAGGTTGAGTCAGAGACAAGTACCAGCAAGTGATGGTCACAGAGGTCAAATTCAGGCTACCCCTGATCCCACCCAGCAGTCAGTTACTGACACTATACTGCCACCCCTTGTTTGAAAAGTGTCAATGCACCCCGGCGCCACATGTTAGTGACTTTACTTTTTCTTCTTTTCCAGGACATGTTTGCCTTCCTGAACAAGAAGAATCTCCGTCAGTACATTTATAAGGTAAATTAGCTGCAGTTTTGAAGTGTTCCGTGCCTGTTTGATTAAAAAAATCTAAATCTATGTATCTTAACACTTGTGTGTTTGTTGCAGAACATCATCCATAGCTCTGGATCGGTCCAGGATGAGATGGCCCACTACCTCTATGTCCTACAGTCCGTTACTATGAATCACCTGGAGCCTCGCATGAGGACGCCACTGGACTGTTATAGCCAGGTGAGCTACAACTGCTGCTGCAGGACAGTTATCTGACATCCTGGACTTTTAACTATTTAGCTGTTTGACAATCTGGTTACTGAATCGTTAATAAACAGTTGCGCTCTGTTTGGTCAAAGATATGCTGATATTTTATCTCATCTGCTTCTTCCCATCAGGAGCAAAGAGACATCCTTCACAGTTTGCGGCAGGCAGCGTTTGAGACAGAAAGCGAGAACAGCCTGAGCCACGAGAGGCGGCGCTCGCTCTGCGCTAAAGAGTTTAAGAAACTAGGCTTCTCTGTAAGTGTTTTCTGTTACAACTTAGTCTCTAACGCTTGTCTTTATATTTCATGTGGTAACATTTGTACTATTGCTGTCTTCAGAACAACAGTAACCCAGGTCAGGACTTGTTGCGGACACCTCCTGGTCTTTTAGCGATGGACACCATGTTTTATTTTGCTTCACGGTATCCTGATGCTTACAGCAGGGTGAGTAATTATAATTATTTTTGTCTGTTGTTAGCGTCATGATCTAGGCTTTGGTTTATGATCAGCTTTGTTTCTAATTGTTTCCCACTCCCAGTTTGTTCTTGAGAACAGCAGTAGGGAGGATAAACACGAGTGTCCATTTGCCAGGAGCAGCATACAGCTCACACTCATCCTATGTGAAATTCTTCGTATTGGAGAGCCACGTAAGTCGACTGCTATGCAATGTTCTGCATCCTCTGGTCCAGATCATCTCTAAGACTGAGAATCTTCTTTTTTTGTCCAGCCTCAGAGACGGGATCTGACTACCATCCCATCTTCTTCAGCCAGGATCGACTCATGGAGGAGCTTTTCTGTGTTTGTATTCAGCTGCTCAACAAAACATGGAAGGAGATGAGAGCCACTCAGGAGGACTTTGACAAGGTACAGAAGTTGACGATAGCCTCAGATAAATCTGTCTTTCCTTTCACTTTAAGACTTATTCAAGGTTCAAGCAGTGATTGTGTGATTTTGACAGAGAGGACTAAAATACAAGTAACGGCAGCACTGATTTAGATTGACAGAAAATAGCAGGAGAACCAGTATAAAATAGGCCAACTTTTGTACTTTTGTTACTTTGTGTAGGTTTATTCTTATGCTAATGATTCACTGCCTGCATTTAGGAAAGCAGACTGATCCTAAAACCACAAATAAATACTTGTACTATAGTAAAAGGTTGTTCCGAGCCTTGAGCAGTAGGGTCTTGTCTGGGAGAAATACTGCGAAACTAGTCCTCCTGACAGAAAGAGTGGTTTAGTCTTTGTCTTGCGTCGCATTTCAACATCACACACAGCTGTCCGTCTTCAACACAGTGTTCTTCCGATAAGTCATAAAACTCAGTGACCCTCTGACCTCTGTCAGGAGAAGCCCTGTGTCCTGAGCACCAGGACAGTAGGCCAACCTTTTGTTTTTGCCCCAGGCCTTCTACCCAGGGTGCTGTGGGGCAAGGACAAAGGGGCATTAGGTGGACAAAAGAGAAGCGTGGTGGGCGGCAAAAACAGAGGGAGACGGAAATGAGGAAAACAAAGCGCCCAGGGCATCAGCAGTAATTACACAACAACAGAGTGGGAACGTAAAACCTCTGGAAACACAATGAGAGGGAGAGAACGAGAGGGTTGGCCTACAGAGAGCGGAGGGGAAGAGAATCCATATAAAAAGAGAGGTGGTGTTTTCATACGAGATATCACAAGTTTAGGTTACGTTACTCACACAGTTCACTTGTGCTAGTGAGTGAGGCAGCACTACAAAGCTCAGGGTTTGGCAATATATCAGTATCAGTATTGTGACATGAGACAAAATATCATCTTTGATGTTGGATGTTATCATTCATATCATCTGTGGTGTATTTTCCTGGTTTAAAAGGCTGTTGCAGCACTGATATTGAGCCATTTATCTCATTGTTTCTTACACGCATAAATATTCTTCATGAAACATTAAAAAGCCAATTGAATACACCATAGCTCATTTGAAATTTAAAAGGTAACAACTGTATTAGCTCAGAGAAAGAAACAGCCCATGTCCAGCTTTATATCAAGATATATCAATAAATAGCCTAATAATAGAGACATTATTTGCAAGCCGTATCACACACAGCCTTAATGTAGCTCTACATACACACACCCCCATCACTGTCAACACACACACACACACACACGCACACACACAGCTTACAAGCACATGCAGCAGGATTTTAGGCAACAGAGACAGCTGCCAGTCATTGCTCCCATTGGCCCGTGGAGCTGAACAACAGAGAGGCTGGACCACAGGGGTGGGTGGCGGCATGTGTGTGTGTTTGTGTGTGTGAGAATATCAGGGTGTCTGTTTACAAAACAGCCACAGGCGCGCACCTCTCCTGCCATGTACAGTAGGTGAACTCTGTCAGTCAGACTCGCGCTCACCGCTCGTGATGCCCGTCACATTTGACTGTTGACGCTTCTGGACAGGATTTAAATTTGCTGAAATACTCGGGACAGAGGGCTGAAAAGATGGAGGTAAGACTGGGATTGATTTCTTGGTTGTAACGTGGAATAAGTTTGTTCTGTTGTTTCAGTTGAATGGGTTTTTGATATGTAGTGCTAAAAGGTTTTCGCAGGCTGTGTTGATAAAAAGGTGACACTTCAACAGAGAGATCTTATGGGGGATTTCAAATGACATGCCATACCAGTGTGAGGAAGCTGGTATGAAACACCAAGGTTATTTTGGCTCAGGGAGCCGGAGGACACAGTGGCAGTGTGAAACTCAATCGTCGCTTGTTATGTGTCGCTGCGTGTTCACACAATATAGAGTGACAGTCTGGATTTCAACACCTGTACTTGCAGTGCTGCCACACTGACACAATGTCATTCTGGTCGTGTTAACAAACGTTGGTCCTCAGCTGAGTCTGAATCTGTGTCATTTGTTATCATTTAAACATTCATTTTGATGTTGTCTGTTGTTGTTTTGTAAGTTCCTTCCTTTAAAAAGAAGTTCTGACAGATTATCTACTGTCACTTAAGTCAGTGATCGCAATCGCAATCAATGAGGTTGTGAACAAACAGTAATGATGTAGGTCAGCAGCTGTGTGTGTGTGAACAAATAGTGCTGGAGTTTGCTTGATCCTGTAGCGCTATAGATTTTTTTGTATAGATTTTTCTACTATCTACGGCAGAGGCAGATATACAGAAGGGAGCTATTGCAAGCAAGTGCACAGTTTGACCAACTGCCCTGAGCTCTTGTTGTGGTGCGGCCAGGGTCACCCTGTGTCCCTCTGTGTGAGCTTCAAATGAGCAAGTCATGCAGAAAACACACACACACACACACACACACAAAACTGACAGCGACTGACTCTAGCAAAAATGCTGAGTCACTGAAATTGCATCTATTTCTTTCTGTAGGGGCTTCTTTCTTGTTTTCTGAAGTTAGCTATGAAGCCCAGGATGGTTAATGTAATGTTGTTGATTAATAGCATGATCATCAAAGAGTGAGGCAGATTAAGGTGTTGGCTGATTATGAAATGAATACTGATAATAGGAGAAGACGGGAAAATAAATGAACGGAATCTGAGCCAGTGGGTGTGGCTTCGAGTGAAAAATTATTTAAAAAAGGTGGAGAGGAAGTGAAGTAATGTGCTTTTGTATTATACGTAACATTTATACATAGCACATCATTTCATGTAATACACCAAACACAAAGAGGTTGCTTCCCTCTGCTCCTGCGCCTGGATTGCGTGCTCACGACCGCTGTGTGACAACGATGGGTTAAATGCTGCAGCAAAATTCTCTACCACAGATTAGCCTGTATGTGCAAATATAAGAAATTCTAATTCTGTAACCACATCTCTCAGTCACTAAATGATAATAAAGCTTGAACTTGTAAACTGTAAATGGAGATTTAAGTTTGAGTATATGATGAGAAGAAAACACAATTCACCGCCTCTCAGGGTCACAAATTGGTGGAACATGAGGCAAAAATGAGCTTGAAAATATCTAATATTCCCTTTGAAACTCACATGACGTTGGCTTTTAACGCCGCCATAAAAGTATGGAGTTAACTTTTACAAAGCCATTGTTGAAACTGGCTAGTGAGCACACACACATCTGTCAGATATGTTAATATTTGAGGTTGGAAACTGGACTGGATCGGCACATCTACTGATAGTTTGGGACAAATTTTCCTTCATTATATCCTTTTGAACTATTTTACTTGTTGGTATTCCGATTTTCTTACAAAGTATAAGATTTTATTTGAAGAGCTGTGGCAAAAGAGCAAAATATTTCCCCACATTTAGGAAAAAATTGCCCTGAAAATTATCCAGAATGGCCCAGGAATATATTTCACAGGCGTAAAAAAATAAACCCCTGTTAAAAAGATAATTTCTTACCCTGCTGCGTGCAACCAGTTGTCAAGGCTTTAAAGGTTCAGTGTGTGAAATTTAGCAACAGTGAGTGGTGTAGTAACGCGTTGTAGCCGAATATCAACCACCCTTTCCCTTAGTGTGTTGGAGAACAGTTTAGTTCAGTAGCATCAAAACTCAAAAGATACTACTGTAAATAGCCCACAACAGCTCGGCGCCTGATATTAATATAAAAGGCTTATTCTGGAGGAATGAAAAAATAACAAATCAGGTGAATTTAATGCAAAGACATCTCCAGCTGCATGAGAAACAACCCAGTTGTCAACAGAACTAATCAAAAGCTCCATCACATATGTTCTCATCGCTCTTTCCTCCCAGCAAACACAGGTGGGCAGTAAATCACTTTACATGCAAACAGTGTGTAAAAACCATGTCTGTCCTGCTGTCCTCCCTCTGCAGGTGATGCAGGTGGTGAGGGAGCAGATTACCAGGACGCTGTCCAGTAAGCCCACCTCCCTGGAGCTCTTCAAGAACAAAGTCCACGCCCTCAACTACAGCGAGATCCTCAAACTGCGGCAGACCGAGCGGCTGCACCAGGAGGAGATTCTCGCTCCACCCGTACTGTGAGTTACAGGATGCTTTCAGCACCAGATACCACTTCATCCAATCATTGTCATCATTATATCAGTAAAGGAACGCGGTTCCTAGAACGCTCCCTGTTCTGCTGCGTTGAGGTTCTTTCCATCCCTGTGGAATCAGCTAGACGTCTATTATGTGACTAGTTTGTCACTTAACACCGAGTGTAACAGTGAACTGTTGTCATCCACGCAGGTTGTTGGCTTCATTTTGGCCTGTTCTGCTCCTCACATTCAATATCTGTTCATAATCATGGAAATTTGTGTTTTATTCAACATCTCAAGACCGACTTGCTGTGGTTTGGTTTCATGCTTGCAATTATGTCCACAACGTTGACTCATTTTGTTGTGTGTGTGTGTGTGTGTGTGTGTGTGTGTGGTTTTTCTCTTCTCTTCTTTTTCTTTTCCAGTGAGCTCAAAGAGCGCCTGAAGCCAGAGCTGCTCGAGTTGATCCGTCAGCAGAGACTCAACAGACTGTGTCAGGGAACAATGTTCAGGAAGATCAGCAGCCGACGTAGACAAGGTGAGGAGTAGAGCAGACACACACACACACGCACTCTGGTTTCCATGACTTCAAAGGACTGCATTGACTTACATTCATTTCCTGGAGACATGGTCTAACCTTAACCTAACCCTGACCTCAGCCTAACTTTAAAACACGTCTTCACCTTAAAATTTATGTTATGGGGACTTGATTTTTGTGTGACTGTGTAAACAGATTTAGGTCCCCACAAGATAAGGAATAACAGGTGTACACACACACACACACACCTGCGACTCTTTTGTGGCCAACCTTTGTGCTTTGTCATTTGTCCCTCAGATAAACTTTGGTACTGCCGCTTGTCGCCCAATCACAAAATGCTTCACTACGGCGACGCAGAGGAAGATACAGACAATCCACCTATAGAAACACTTCAGGAGAAGAGTGAGTTGTATTTATTCTAACATTGGAAATATTAATAGTCTGAGCCATGATGTGTTCATGCACTATTCTTCCTCTTTCCTTCAGTTCCGGTTGCAGATATTAAAGGGCTGCTGACAGGAAAAGACTGTCCTCATATGAAAGAGAACAAAGGCAAACAGACCAAGGTCAGTAGTTATTTTTAATTAAAAAAAAAAAAGAAGAAAAGGGACTGAGGCGAGCCGGGGTGACAGGAAGAGAAGTGTAAGTCTGTGCTTGAGTGTGGTGGGAATGGGCGGGGTGGAACGTGCCTGTTCAACTTTCTGAGGGTAACAGGACTGATAGAATATGACAGACTGGATAGTGAAGGAGGAGTTTTCTTATTCCAGAAGCTGCCGTTAAACCCCATAGACGAAGAAAAAAAAACACAACTTAATAATGCAGTGGTTCTTACATGAGCTCAGTCAGACATTAACAGGAGATTAAACGAGAGCTGACAGAAGAATCTCCAGAGCATAGTGATTCTATGTGGGTTCTTTTTTTGATCTCCGAAAACCTCAGTGCACGTCGTCAACGCAGCTTGTGTTTTCTCCTCCCTCCCTGCAGGAGGTGCTGGACCTGGCGTTCAGCATCACGTACGATGTAGAGGAGTACAGTCTGAACTTCATCGCTCCCTCCAGAACCGACGTGAGTCTAAAACTCACTTATACACCCACATTTCCAGTTGTTCAATCAGAACCTTTTTCTCCTTTACTGCATTTAATGATTGTCCGTTTCCCGACAGTTCTGCCTGTGGACAGATGGACTGAGTGTTCTCCTGGGCCGGGAGATGAGTAGTGACTCCATGCGCAGCGAGCTGGAGATCCTCCTCTCCATGGAGATTAAGCTCCGCCTCCTGGACCTGGAGAACGTCCCCATCCCCGACAGCGCACCCGTCGTCCCCAAACCTCCGAGCAACTTCAACTTCTGCTACGACTTCAGTCAGACTGAGCAGTAGAGCGTGTGTATGAATGTGTAAATATACTTATATACTGTATGTGTGTGCATGTGCGCGCGTGTGTGTGTGTGGTGCATCCACGCACTCATGAACGCAGTCTATTATCCTGAGATTACACACACACCCTCCTTCCACCTGGTTCTTTACGGCCAAGTAAAGCAATGCAATCACGCAAAGAGCCTCTTTTAACTCCACGGACACTGTAAAATGAAGTAATCACCAATCAAGTAACGGTACTTTAATTTCCCTAAACACATGTAAAACTATGCATGGTACATGGACTCTTTGCACTTTACCCCACTGTGGGTGCAGATGCTTTGATCTGGTTGTGCTCATCCTTTACTGCCCTGTTTCAATGGACACTGATCAGAACACTCATTTAGATGTGGTACATGTTAAGACTCCTTTTCAACAAAGAAACACAGTATGTTTTTAGCGTTTGCTCAATTTTACCTATAGGTACTTGACTTTATAGTTTCCAGCTCAATAATGAAATCTGTGTACGGCTTATTACCTTTGCCACAATCTACAAGTTTGAAAATAATTTCAATCACGTTTTAGATAAGCAATCATCTCTGTGTGACACAGAAAAGCAATAAATACCCTTTAGGTTTGCCTGAATTTGTCTTGAAGTCACTTTAAAAAGGATTCATTTTTATATGGAGGTACTTATGTGACACTGATAAAAGTGTACAGCACTATTTATCAGTATTTCCCATCAGGTCGTTTCATTTCAGCACAGTCATGACTTTACTCTGCGGTGCATTCCTGACACACTTCTTCCTCTGTGTTTCATATTCACTTTGAATCATGTGCTTTTTCCTCAGAATTCACATGAATAAACAGATTTATACGAAACAACAAAACAAGTATGTGTTTGTCAAACTTTGGTTTATTTATAAAATCAACATCTTTTTTCATCTCTGCAGTCCCTCGGTCTCCATTAAAAACAAAAAAGCTTTACTGAAATGTGCGCACAAATAAAAAAAAAACAATCTCAAATAGTGTGAAATTTGGAACGCAGTTTATTTTGTCAGTTTAAATCACCATCATCAGAGTTGAAAAACCGTCAATGTACATTCACGTTATTATATAAATTAAGTAAAACTCTTTAAATAATGTCCTTCCAACTGTGTCTGCTGTGTTTAAGAGTTAAGAATGAAGAAAGAAATTATTAAAATCCCCTTGGGGGACCACACAAACCACACTTAAATAATCTTGATGAAAGTAGTGCTGATGTGTTAAGTGTGTTTTCAGTCACTTTGATTGAATTCTAACATGAAAATACTGGTTTTGAACCTGCATTAAAACCAGAGCGATCAAATAAAATAAAAATCACAGAGCCTGACCTGAAGCTATAAACTCAAAACATTTCCTTCACTTCCTGTGCGAGTTTGGGAGACATGCAGCAGCTCGACTCAGACAGACAGCAGGCTTTGGTTCTGAAACATCCAGCAGTCGTGCAGTCAGATTCTGAAATTGGGGTCAAACCCACCTATTAATCTACAGGAGACATTCTCCAGGGATGGCAGCTGTGACTGCAGGAGGTCCATCGCCGTCATGGAGATGTTCTTGCACTTGGAGATGTCCAGTGTTCTCAGGCGCTTGCAGTGCTGCACCAGGTAAAACAAGGATCTGTGGAGTTTTGAAAGGTCAAAAGCTTAGTTATTAATTACAGCAGTCACAGTAAATGTGTGAGGGGGGTTGTGTGTGTCTCTCACCTGTCCGTGATCTTATTACAAAAGGAGAGGTTGAGATGCTGGAGTCTGCGGAGGTATGGCGCCGCCTGCGCTACTCCCTGGTCGCTGATGTGCGGGCAGTAGCTCAGATTCAGGCTGGTGAGGCTGCGGCAGTGCCGGGCCACCAGCGCCAAGCTCTCGTCTGTGATCTCGGGCAGCATGGAGAGAGACAGACGGTGGAGGTCTGGGTGACGCAACACCTGGAGAACATGAGAAATGATGTCAAGTCATGACTTTAGGTGGTTGTTTTTGTTTAATAATCCTGCTTTACTCTATAAACTGTTAAAGTGAAAGCCCATGGGTCAGGCCAGGTTTGGACAAAAATGGACAAAGGAACAAAGGAGACAAAACAACATGTGGACACCAGTGTGATTGACAGCTGGTATTGTCCTTTAGAACTCTGCAGGTGACATTGTCGAAATTCCAGGTTCAAGAGTCTGTTTTGAAGTTGGACAACTTCAGCCTCGCACCTGTGTGATGCTGCTGTCGGTGAGTTTGGAGCAGGCGCTGAGGTCCAGCTCCTGCAGCCTGTTGAGCGCGAGAAGTGAGGCTCCAGCCTGCTGCTTCAACTGCTCCAAGTCACTCTGCGTCACCAGCCTGGGTCGATCCTCAAAGGACAAATGAGGAGGCTTGAAGAAGCCCATGTTGCCAAATGTCCGCGTGAACTTGGGACCTTTGTCTTTCTGCGATGAAAAGTAAGATTATCAATAAAAAACAAAAAAACAAAAAACTGTAATGTGAAAGAGTAAGAGCAAGCTCGTCTTTAGGTCTCTGACAAACTCCACTAACCATCTTGTTGTCAAGCTCATACTGGATTCTCTCCACCATCCCCAGTAAACCCCAGTCTGTCACTTCTTTGCACCAGCCGAGCCGCAGCACTACCAGCCTCTGCAGGTAGGTGGCGATAGCACACACCGACAGATCTGTCAGATTTACGCATGAGGTCAGGTCCAGCTCACAGAGGGTGTCGCCAAGAAACTGGGCGAGAGAGTAAAGGGCAAGATCCTACAGAGAGAGAAGAAAGATAACTTACTTCCATTTATTCTTCTTACAAATGCAGTCAGTTATAATAAGAATAATAATCTTTTATTGTCCATAGATGTGGAAATGTGTCCATACTTTTCTGGGTGTCGTTGATAATAATACAGATAAAGCATGAAAACACACACACACAAACACTGACTGACCCTGATGTAGGTGCAGCTCTTGAGGCTGAGTGTCTCCAGCTGTGCTCTCGTTGGATCAGGTCCCACAAAACCTTTCACCATCTCTGCTCCGCTGATGTGCAGACACTCGGACAGATCCAGGCTCTTCAGTGACGACACAGACAGCAAGTCAGCGAGGCCTGTGGACAAAGTTGACCCTTCAGTTAAAGACATGATACAGTTTCTGTCAGACAGTGGGTTAGATTTGCCTTTGACTGAGTAAAACTGGGTTCTCTGAAGACATTCATGCTCCTAAAAGGATAAATTATGTTCACGGCTGTAAAAAATGCTTCATTATCCAGGGTCAGAGCTGCACAGTCAGACAAGATAGAGCAAAAATTCCACTCTGACTGACTCAGACCTCAAGTAGTGATGCATTAAACATTAGAAAAGTCTGGTTTACATATTCAAAATAATATTAGGTGTTACAGAAATGGCAGTAAAGATAGAAACAAACATTATATTATGCACAACTTGGGTCACAATAGTTTGTCATCTTTAAAAAGTGGACTGCCACATAAGTGTGTGAAACACTGGAGAACCAATACAGAAGATTTTAACCTCTCTACTGAGTAGGTTCTGGATGGTACAGTAGTTAGCACCATCTAGTGGTGAAGTTGCATATATACAACTGAACACTCCCTTTGTTTTCAAGCATTTTGGAGAACCTACAGAGGCCTCCACATAATACAAAATATATGTAAGGTAAAGAAAAGCAAAAATAAACTCATTAAAACATAATTATGAATATTACATCCAGTTTCTGCTGGACACACAAAAACACCATTACACTACGAGCACCTTTTTCCGTGATCCTCCAGTCGCGGGACAAGGACAGGTGCGTTAGTGACTTCAGGCCCTGTGCTATAGCCTCTACAGACCTGCTGGTCAGCTCAGTGCAGGCGCTGATGTCCAGTCTGCGAAGGTTCGGCTGGTGCTTCACCAGAGCCTCGATTGAATAGTTGGTCAGCTCCTTACAACCATGGAGACGCAGCTCCTCCAAGACCAAACCCTGAATCTGGAGCAAAGGGAATATCACAGAATTAGGCCCATCAGCTCCACACAACTCTCCCTGTTTCTCAACACAACAACATTTTTACGTCATGAGTGAGCAGGCGAGGTGGAAGAAGAAGAAAGTTAAAGTAAAGCGAGACCTCTTCATACAGCAGCATTGTGGCTGAAAACAATGAGACGCAGCCACAAAATGTTTCAGAAGTTGATTTAACTGATAAAGATAAACCTGGATGTTCAGTAGGAGGAGCTAACAGTTGTATTATCATTACAATCTCAAATTCGACATGCCTGCTGCTGTTTCCTTCATCAAGCAGCTCCAATTAAGTTTCCCGAACACAAACTGGACAAGCAACGATATGTTAAAAACAGACTGTTTTGGTAATCAACAGGGGGTGATAAATGTTCTACAAAGTGTTAAAAGGACACTTTGGAAGTGGCTGCTTGAACAGTAAAAGCACAGTTGCAGAGATTTGAAGTATCCTGACCTGTGCAATAGTGCGTAACGACTCGGGGGTGATGGAGGTTCTGCTGAGGTCCAGAGCTACAAGGGTGGACTTCTGCTCCGTCACCAGCCTCTTCAAGTTCCTCAGCGACAGCAGCGCGGACGAGGCCTCGACGGCTCCCACCGGACGCCCCCGATACGGATCGAACTCGAACGCGATGTGGCAGCCGGACAGCGAGAGCCGGCGCAGGCGCGGCGTGCAGCTGGTGAGCCGGTTGAAGGTGAGGTCGGAGAGGTAGCGCAGATCGGACAAGTCCAGCTCCTCCAGACCACAGAGAGCTGACCTCACCTGCAACACAGAATCAAGTTTGACCTTGAAACAATAAAGCTGTGCAACTACAATAATAACCCAGTAAAATACTGAATACCCTCATGGTTTTACGACACACTGCCAACACCTTTGTGTCAGTTGACTGAAGAGGCAGTGAGGTCATACTTGAAGCTTAAAACAAGAGCTATGAACGACCACTAGAGAGGAAGAAGCCAGCCGTTTGGTTTACAGTCAAATATTTGCCCAGTGAGAGAGTGCAAATATTGTTGATATACTCTTCAAGGTTTTGCCATTTTCACTATTGCGTGATGTGTAATACCTGCTGCCGGTGCTCCTCCCTGGACAGAAAGGCTCCAGACATGAAGAGGCTGTCCAGGCCCCTGAGGTCCAGTCTGCGGAGGGAGGTGAGGCAAGGGAGGAGGGTGAGCAGAGACGCCTCTGTGATACTGCTGCCAGGCAGAGCCAAGCTCTCCAGTTTGGAGCCCAGACACAGACCCACCTGAGGAGGGAAGGCACAGTTTCATTCATCTCCTACTTTGCTTTAATATCAGTAACTCATGCAAACATTACGTCCTCTCTGCTATAAATATAAACCTGCATCGTCTTCCCGTTAGGGGAGTGGGAGTGATGGTTGTAAGTGACAACACCCAACTGATTCAAATAAGTCCAACTGTCACAATGACAAGTAAACTTAGACTTTATGAACACACAAACACACTGTATGTATTGGGGATTTTTGGAAAAGTTTTCTAATTTTTCAGCTTTTTAAATGTGAATATTTATGGTTTATATATAAACCATATATCCATATATCAAAAGAAGTCATTAAAACTTACTAATTTTGACTAATTAAAACAAGACATTTCTGAACATCATCATCTTCAGGTTTGGTAAACACCACTCAACATTTTTCAACATTATCTGAAATTTTACGGACCGACTAAGTACTTCAAGAAAATAACTGAAAGATTAATAGATTATGAAAATAATCATTTGTAGCAACCCAAATATGTATGTATGTATGTATATATTTACTATACTATACAAATTCAGGATTGTGCCTTGTGGCATTTTCTTCCTGAATAAATGAATAAAACTAAGGTATGCTCAACAGTTTTTTTTTTTAAAAAGGCTTTCATTAGTCCTGTGGGTGAAATATTTCTTTCCACACACACAAAAAGGGCGCATGTGATCGGTTGAATGGAAAATGAAAAACTAATTTAAACATTTTGCCAGAGGCTTATTTGAGTTTAACAGAGGGAAGGAGCTCATTCGGAAAATATTCAAAACTGCAAAGCAGCGACGGGTGATTGCGTGGGCCCAACAGAGGCAATAAAAGTCATCGCAACAAGTTTCAAGAAGACGTGAGACCAGCAGTCACATGTTTGTTTCAACACCATGAAATCTGCAGTAAAGTACACTGAGCATGCATACATGTCGGTGTAGGTAGAAAGCCGTTTTCTTAGATTCAGAAAGTAGACTACGGCTAACAAGAACCAACACATTCCCGTAATTTGGAAACTAGTGTTTCGAGTTTTCCATATCACACTTTCCTCCCTTACTGATTTTAAAGTAATTGTAGCATCTGTGGTTCATCCTGTCCAGACTAAAACCCAGCTGCATTGTTTTCAAACATTTATGGTAACATTCGACCTAAGTAACTAAGTCTTCATATAACAGCATTTCTATAACGTTATATATAGATATATATATATATATATATATATATTTATATATATCTATATATACACATATATATTAAAACAAGCCCTCTGATTTTTCAGCTTCTTAATTGTGAATATGTTCTATTTTCTTTGCTCCATACAACAAGTATTTTGTTTGTTTGTGGACAAAATAGTCAGTATACTTCACCTCCAGCAGCAGTGATTTGGACATGCTGAAGCCATCCAGCTGGCTGATAATCAGACTGCAGCGGGACCTTCTGCTCAGACCCCTCACTAGCTCCAGGGATGAGGCTGAGGCGGGAAAACAGAACATGGCGTTCTTCTACACAAAGACAAACACGTGTCAAAACACTCATTAGGACTGTATCTATACATCCTAGGGGGAACTTGCTGAACATATATATATCATGTGCATTCTGGTACACTAGTGTAGTGCCCGAAGCAAATCACCTGGAAGCGCAGGTCCTGGCTGGCATCGTACCAGCTGCGGCAAACCAGCGAGGCTTCCTTCCTGTCTGAGGCGTGAAGGAAGCTCAGGATATAAACTATGACCTACAGCAAACACAGACACACCTGTTAAGTATTGAATTCAAGTGTTTCAATTAGGCTTTGGGCTCGAATGAAGGACAATCTTAACGCTTCCTTTTCTATTCCAACATGACTGTGCCCGAGAACGCAAAGCACAGACTATAAAGACATGGTTTGGCCATCGAGCACGTTTGGGATGAACTGGATGAACTTCTCATCCAACGTCAGTGCCTGACCTCATAAATGCTCTACATAATTAAATTAATAGACACAAATTCACATTAAAAACACAATACCAAGAGGAAAGCCTACCAAGAAGTGTGGAAGCTGTTTTAGCCACAAAAGGAAGGCCATCAACAGGTCCCTGTTGGTGTAATGTGTCCAAATACTTTTGTCCATGTAGTTTGTTGTTTTTCTCAGATATGTCTGTCTTTCAAATCTGCACTGTATTACATATTTGAAATAGAAAAAATGTATAAACTTAACATCAGATATGTGAGAACAAAATGTGCAAACTGTCATAATTAATAATGCAAATCGCCTCAGTTTCCGTTACAACTCATTTCAATACAAGAATCGTTTGCATACATGGGAGACTTCAGAGAACATATTATTTTGTATCAAATACTTCAATGTCATGTATTTTTGTAGTAAAATATTCATATGCAATAGAATTTCTTTGAAACAACATGACCCCATAAGAATACAATAAGTGAGGTTCTGCTGCAGACTGGACGCCATGATGCTTGGTGCCTACTTTAATTTAAAGATGACTACTTGATTATGTCTTTAATAGAGGTTGAGCACGCACCAATAACAGTTTCAGCTGTAGGCTAAATTATGCAACTGTACTGAAAACCAAGAAAGTAAATAAAGATACTTAAGGATGAGTTCCTATTTTTAGTATTTTGAAAAATACAGTATTTTATTTCGATACATGGTGTGGCTGCTCTATGTTGCTATTAGTTGAGTATTTGGTATTTTATTTTTAAATACATTTAGATGTTTTTGCCCATTCCTGCCTCTGGTAATGGTATCTCAAAGACTATAGCACTCTTTGGTGGCATTTCCTTTGTGTCACTTAAATAAAATAAACTTTTGCGTGAGATTTTGGTGCACTAAGACCCATTCAAATCATGTTTCTGGGAGCAAAATTACATCCAAAAGTGATCATAAAAAAAATCAACTGAACAGATTAAGATTTTTTTGTGTATGGAAGACTTTAGTGAATATAAGAAATGTCATTTGAAAGGTCAAAAATGACACCACTTTCTCTTTATTTTCTTTTTAAATGACCCCCTCTTCATACTCACAGATAAACACATTCGTTTATTAATTCATTCATTCACTCGTCCCACTTTCTTCTTTAAAAAAAAAAAATGAGTGAGGGCAACAATTTGCGACTCTTACTTTTACTTTTAACAATTTTTCGTTCAACATGTGACTGTGGTGAATTGTTTAATACTGTTTGTTGTTGATATTTCTCTTCTTGTTGTTTGCGTGTCCTGTTTTTTGTGCCCCATTGTTGTGCTACATCTTGCCCAGGTCGTCATTGTAAATGAGAATTGCTTCTCAACTGATTTACTTGGTTAAATACGGGTAAATGATAATAAAACACTACTGACAGGGACAGTCTGTCTGTTTGTCTGTCTGTGTCTGTCACTCACCTCCACTGGGAGCTCAGGTGTGTCCTTCACCTCCTCTAAATGAATGTCGCCCATTTCAGTTCAGTTTGTCCTTCGTTGTTTTAAATGTCTCCACATCACCTCACACTCAGCTAGCCGCCCACTAGCTAGCTGCTGCACAAGTGTACTAATAATAAACAAACGTATGTTAGCGTTTTTAAAGCTAACAGCTACGTAGCCGTTAGGTCTTCTGGGTACACTGGCAGCCTCCCCGTCCTTTACAGTCTTCACAGCCGGCTGTCATCTCTCTCTCTCGGCCACCTTACACATTACGTTATTGTCAATACAGTCAAAGGTTTGAGCGTTTCCGTCTGAGAGTGACTCGACTGGATCAGCTGACCGAAGAGGAAAAACACTGTGACGTCACGGAGCGGGTCTTTATGGGACATGAAGTTTTTTACTCGTTTTCCCTTTAACACTCACTATGACTCAGTTAAAGATAGTTGGTACGTTTTAAACCACGCTTATTGCTATCCGTAAGTGCATGAAAATAAAATATTGTTTTGTTCTAATGGACAAAGTGCCACAAAGTGTCACAAGTTTCCCTCTAGAGTAGTAAAAACTGGTGTCTTACTGGCTGCCATTCGTGTGTGAGCTCTAAATATACAAGCTTAAATTTACAAAAAAATGTTAATAAAGGAACTCAAAGACCCGGGTTTGCAACCTGGTCAGAACAAGGGCCTTTCTGCATGACGTTTGCATGTTCTCCCCGTGTGTGTGGGTTTCCTATGGGTTCCTTCCACAGTACAAATACGTGCAGATTTGGGGTTTAGGTAAATTGTACACTCTAAATTGATCATAGGTGTGAGTGTGAGAGTGAATGGTTGTTTGTTTATGTGGCCCTGTGATGGACTGGCAACTTGTCCAGGGTGTACCCCGCATATCACACTATGTCAGCTCAGAATGGCACAGCAGCCCCCGCGACCCTCATCTGGAGGATAATGCGGACGGATTTTTACAAGCAGTTCTTTGCAGATTTAGCTTATGGTTCTGGGATTGGCACCAGCAGCCCTGGATGATCAGATAATAAACTGTGATGCATTTTCAAGGGATTACACTGTAGTCTCCTTAATCTCTAAACAGCAGTACCAGTTGCTGTTTGCACAGTTGTGATATATAATAAATATACATATATATTCTTCATGATAACTAGTATTAATGTCATGATTGAGACAAATCTCAAAAGCAGACAAACACAAATAAATTATTTAAAAACTTCGTTTAGAGTGACCAGAGTGAGTGACAGTGAATCCAAGAAGCAGAGGGTCATTTTAGAGAGCACATTTCTGTTGATAAAACCCACTTTAAGTTACTGGCAAACTGGTTAACATGGGCGGAACCTGTAGCGTGCATGGTACAATGGTCTAGCAGGGACTGGCAGTAGGAGCAGGCTTTTTAAAGTGGGTTGATTGGAGCGATATGCAGGTGTTCTTGATTGCTGATGGTGAGCAGGTGTGAGGAGAACAAGGAGAAAGAAAGGGACACGCCCACTCATCCAAAAAAGGTAAAAATACTCACAGGAGTTTCGTTAAAATTATGAGCTGCTCTGATTAATGAGTATTCCTACATGGAATACTTACACATACTCTATATTTTGATATTCAATTTTCCTCCAAATGACTTTAATATGTCCTTCACCATTGGAAATGGAGCTTACACCATTGAATGTATTGCAGCAATGCTGTTATTGTTTCGTCGTGAAGTTCAGCATTGAATTTGCATCATTAATAATAACCTAATAAGTGTTAATTCTGGTGTGTGTGTAAAGGTAAATGAGAACAGGTCAGTATGACATGTTTTTTACGGCCAACAGTGGAAGTAACAGTAAGTTATTCTTTAATAAATGTACAATTACAAGCATGACAGTCCTGTTCATTTGACGCAGGACATTACAATATATACAAGATGGACATAGTCTTCCAGTTTCCTTCTGAAGCCAACCAGGATATAATATATATATATATATACATATATGTGTGTATATATGTATATATATATATGTTGAATAGCAACCAAATTTGCTGGTTGCAAAAGAAGTCTACAGTAAATTAGTTTCAAATTCTCACTTCATTTTCCTGAGTAGTTGATTTAAATCACTTATTTAATCGCAGGTCTTATTCAATAGGACATGATGTCAATTTTGTATGTTACTTTTCCTGTTTAGAGAAAAATAAACACGGCACATATAGAGTGCAAAACCTCAACAACGCGTTAGTCAAATCACCAGTCTTGAGGCTCCAAACTGGGAGTTATCAGTTCACAAAGTGAGCTTTAGCTTCGCCTACACACACACAAGGAAACAGCGCTGTGGTTGACAGTTCAAACTGTGGAAACACATTCTGCCTGGAATCAGAAAAAAGTGGCGGCCAGCACATGTTGGTTGTTCCACAGCTGTTGCTTCCTGTTCATTTCTGCTGCATTTGGTTTTGTGGTTGCTTGTTTTGCAGTAAGTTGTGTTGTTTGTCAGGCTTTTTGACCTAAATGGATAACTGTCGGTCAGACATCAGGACTCAGGGGGGAATATAATTATGTTGAATTGATTTAAACAGAATTCACAAAAAAAAACAGATCTATGTGACAAAAAAAAAGTTGGAATACATTATTATTTATATACACAAACACAAACACTGTTTTTAACAGTCCATTAAATGCAAGCATCCCTCTCTGTCTCACTACAACACACACACACACACACACATACACACACAAGCACACAACATCCATATTCCTCTCTAGACACTGTCTGGCAGTATGGTTAGCTGGTTTTACGGGTCGGTCCTCTAAAACTGTACATGATAATCAAACAATCGAAAAAAACATGACGTTTCTTACACCACTGACTCATAAAACACATTTACAACACAAATTTAACGTAAAGCATTTACACAATTCATGTACAAAGCAGGAAAGCGTCTGGGTTTTTTTCATTTGCAGAACTGTTGAAATATGATCAATCTATTGTTAAAAACAAAAAGAATCAAATATTTTATGACATGTGAGAACGCAAAATCCACTATACATGATATTTGATCATACTCATCTTGATGATATGATAGTGAGACAAAATCTATACTCTTTGCAGTCAATACACTGTATCTGATGATGGAAGTGCCTCATGGTGTGAAAGCCTTAAACCAGAGCTTCTTAATCCTGGTCCTGATGGATGACCCACTTTCCTGCACGTTTAGAGTTTTAGAGCTTCCTGATGAGCTAACATTTGAATCAGGTGTAGTAGGGAAATGTCTAAATCATGCAGGGCAGTGGTTCATCCCCAGGACCAGGATTGAGTAACCCTGCCTTAAACTAACATTTAGTCAGTCTAAATGACTAATAATAACATCAGCACAACACAGAGTTACTTTAACTAACTGTAATTTGTTTTTCATAACACTTATGAAAATGTTGTGTTACACTTTTAATCGTATTTGTTGAAGTCCTCTTCACATCTTAATAACTACCGATAAATAAAAGTGACTATAACAGTGATTGTTGACTGAAGCCTCATGATGAGCCTTTGATGTTATTTAAGTCAAAAAATATTATTTTATTGTTACATTCATATGCATTGATTATTATGGGTAATGTGCTTTGTTTTGCATTCAATACAAAGGTTATTTCTTGCCTGTTTTTGAAATACATATATAATTTGTATGGAAATAGTTGATCCTTTCCGTCTTGTGAAATGATCGCGTTGTGATTTAAGGTTTCAGTTTCATAGGATTTTCAAAATTTTAAAATGTGGTGTGAAATTCTTAAGTTCGGGAATCAACTGTTTCAAATAAAAGGGCGACTGAACAGAATTCGGATCAGTAATAACAAAGCTCTTTCATGCAGCTCTCTCTCCTACACTTCAGACAGTGTGTGTTCTGTGTCTTTTGTGGGCGGAGCTTTGATGAGAGGACAGACGATAATATCAGTTACAGTTTAGCCTGCCATTGCAACTCCTGCTACACAAGGGTTAGGGTTACAAGATTTCAAGAAAATAACATTAAAAGTGTTTCAGACATGTGTTCCAGATTTAAGCTTCAAATTACAAGGAAAAAAACTCCTTGTATTTCAATAGGGTTCTATGTACTTTGTGCTCGAACCCTAATAAAAATAAAATACAAATAAATAAGGCGCATCGAGGTTGAACTTTACAAAATAGTGTGTAAACATTTAGCGGACAACAACAGCAAAAACATTGTCTCATTTCGTCTTTGTAGAAAGACAAGTGGAGCTAACTGTTATTACTTAATCATGCTCTGAAACAAAGAGTTCAGAAATGTAAACTTGTGTGCAGATAATGAAGGTGTGAATAAACAGAGGAGATAACCAGGTAAGGAAGGACTTCTCCTACATCAAATGAAAATCTGTGAGAGCTAAACAACCTGAAACTGTGTCAGAGGGGAGAACAATCTGTTGTTCAACCTCTGAGGTTAAACAGGTTTTTTCCACCAGTTAGTCAGAACTGAAGAAGCCTCTTGGATGAAGGTGAAAGGTCTTCACATCCAGTTATGATCCAGATAATGACTGAGAACCTTACCAGACAATAAAAGTGAGGGTTGAAGAAGTGCAAAAAAATAGGAGAAATAGATTGCGTTTTCCAGTGGTATAGTTTTATCACAAAAACCTAACAACTGCACTGCAAGCTCATAATAGTGGATGACAATAGGAAAGTAAAGGTTTTGTTAATTAATTAATTTACTTAAATATATGTACATATATATCTATGTATATATATATATATAGATACCACCCTTCACTCTTCTCATATTTGTTTTGCACCACCTTCTCACCTCTCTTTCCTTCCTTCCTGCCTAACTTCCCCATCATTTTTCCTCGAACCACTCTCGTTGCCTTTATCCTCCACAGCATCCTCCGTGGAGCTGTTGCTATGGCAGCGGTTAAGTGTCATAGAACTGGCAAAGATGGGCGAGGGCGTGTCTCCATCTCTTTCAGGCCCAGAGCTGGAAGTGGGAGATGGAGGAGGCTGGGAAGATGAGACAGAGAGCTGGAAGAAGAGAGGAATAGTTTGTGCACTGTGGTGAACTTTATCCTGATTTTTTAATGCACATAAGTTCTTCATGTTTTGAGTGTCTTTACCTGTGATGAGATAAAGGACTTGCTGGTCTTCCGTTTGACTTCAGCCAGAGCTCCTTTCAGTCCAGAGGTCCTCTGTTTCATCTCAAGAGCAGCTCTCAGCAGTTTGGGAGTCTCCTGCCTGACAGGGGCTGCAGGGGCCGGTGGAGGATCCTTAGCCTCCTCTTTGGGCTCAGGTTTCTTTCCCTTGTTGAGCATCTTTCTGTTGTTGAGACAGTGACTTTAGTCAGGCTGAAATAACTGCAGCCACATATGTTATCAGTCTCCAAACAGCGGGATATTGTGTGATTATCATACATAAGTAACAAACACACAGAATAGAGCACAGAGAGTTTTGTGTGTAATATCAGTCATTGTCGACCTGGCCTTCTTGCGGAGCAGCTTCTTGGACTCAGGGTAGTGGACCAGGATTTCATTCAGGTCTTTCTTGTCCAGAATGAAGAGATTGGCAAAGCCATGAGCGATCACGTTAGCTGTGCGCCTGTTACCTCCACCTATAGCCAACAGACTGCCAATCAGAGAGACAGAGGAGATCAATGTATATGTAAAGAATAATTCTATAACTGAGTGAACATATGCAATAAATGTCATATTACGTTATCTGATGCAAAATCACAGTCATTTTCAAATGCTTTTTTATAAATGCAAAGTTTATACATCTGCAGGGGTTTGTGGTTCAAGAATTAAAAACCTACCTGATCTCTCCAAAGACAGATCCTGCTCTTAGAGTGACAAACACCGTCTTCCCATCAGGTCCTCCAACCACCTGCACTTCCCCTGCCTTTATGATATACATTTCCCGTCCCACTTCACCCTAAACAACAAAAAGGGAGAGTCCAGATAATGAGATATCTTCAACAAATGAAAAAAACAGGCATTTCTTTTTCATAGATAAAATATGTACCTTTTTGCAGACATAGTCCCCAGGGAGGTAGACAACAGAGCGCAGGCTTTTCAGCATATCAAAGATCATCTGTCTGTCACAACCCTGCCAATAAAAGAAAATAGGTCCTGTGAATAACGTAATACCTATGAAATAAGAATTGAATGAGCAGTTAAGCATGGATTGCACACACTTAAACTGCGATGCGCTGAATCTCCAGCCTCTCAGAATGTGATACTGTAATATGTAAGTATATCATATCGTATCATACCATATTGTACCGTACCACATATTGTATAGTAATGCATCGGGTCATATCATACCGTATTATATCGCATCATATTGTGTCATGTCGTGTCGCATCGTATTGTATCATATCTTATCATACCATATTGCATCGTATTGTATTGTATCGTAACATAATGTTATACAACACTGGCTCCTCTTCATCTGAGATGTTGTGCAGGGGTGAAGCAGCAAGTCCCCGACAAGCGTTTCCAGCAGGCGGCGTGGTCCTGGAAGGTTGTCCGGGATGTTGTTGGTGGAAATCAGCAATAAGCTGGGGAACGCATGGAATGTAGGATGGATTTGCATCGATTGTGGGAGTGTCAGCCTCACTGCCATAGGGTTGATGATCTTCTGGATGGCAAATGGACTGATGAATCTAGGAGCCAATTTCTTGGACTCTACCCTGAGCGGAATGTCCTGAGTGGAAAACCACACCATTTGACCCACTTGATAGGTGGGAGCCTGAATGCGCCGTCTATTAGCCGAGACAGAGTAACGATCTGCAGAGCGGAGGAGGGAGGCTCGTGCTTGGATCCAGGTGCGGTAGACAGCGGCGGATGAATGCTTGGACTGACGGACAGGAAGCCTTCTTCTCTAATGCAGGAAAAAGGGGAGGCTAGAACCCATAAGAGCACTGAAATGGGGACAGGCCTGTGGCAGACCTGGTCAGGGTATTGTGAGCATATTCTACCCACAGGAGTTGCTTGGCCCAGAACAAGGGATCTTGGAAAACCAAGCAGTGGAGGGCTGTCTCCATCTCCTGGTTCATACACTCGGTCTGTCCATTGGACTGGGGGTGAAACACTGAGGACAGACTGACAGTGGACCCAAGCAGAGCACAGAATTCCTTCCAAAAAACTGAAGTGAACTGCGGGCCCCAATCAGACACCACATCTACAGGGAGACCATGGATCTGGAAAACGTGGAGCAGGACCAGTCCATCCACTACAGTCAGGATGGCTGTATTACCCTCGGAAGGGGGGGAGGCCACTGACAAAGTTGTTGAGACCAAGGAATGTGAGACCAAGGACGATGAGGAACAGGGAAGGGTTGAAGGAAACCAGCAGGAGCCAGGTGAGATGGCTTGTGTTGATTGCAGACCGCACAGGCATTGACGGACCCCCGGATGTCCTCGTCAAGAGTGGCCCACCAAAAACGTTGCGGGACCACGTCTCTGGTTCTCTGGATTCCCGGATGACAAGAAATCTTGGAGGCATGAGCCCACTGAAGGACGTCAGATCACAGAGCCAGAGGAACAAACAGGGGATCGGGGAGAACATTGCTGGGACCAGGCTGATCCTCCATGGCGGACCTCACTCTCTCCTTGATCTCCCAGGTAAGGGTAGCGACCATGCAAGGGGCAGAAAGGATGGAAATGTGCCCTGGGGTTGCATCCTCCCTCTCATGAAACTGGCAGGACAAGGCATCAGGTTTGATGTTGCGAGACCCTGGTCTGTAGGAGAGGGAGAAGTTGATGTAGGTGAAAATGAGTGACCACCGTGCGTGTCAGGAGTTGAGTCTCTTGGCTGTGTGCACATACTCCAGATTGCTGTGCTCAGTCCATACCAAGAAAGGAATCTTGGTGCCCTCCAGCCAGTGGCGCCACTTTGACAGCGAGTAACTCTCTATTTCCAATGTTGTAGTTTTGTTCAGCAGCCGAGAGTCGACGTGAAAAGAAGGCACAGAGGTGAAGCTTCTGGTCAGAGGTCAAGCATTGGGACAGGACAGCCCCTACCCCAACATCTGATGCATCCACCTCAACGACAAACTGCTGGTCAGGATCAAGCACCAGCTGCAGCAGTGGTCCACCTGAAGGGCACCTTGGAAGATGTGGGACCAGTAAGAGGGGCTGCGATGGAGCTGTAGCTGTGGATGAACCGACGATAAAAGTTGGCGAAGCCCAGAAACCTCTGTAGCTGCTTGCGGGTGTCAGGGATTGACGAGGGGCGGATTATGCCAGGGGCCAACGAGTCTTTGATGTAGGCCTCCATGGTCTCTCTTTCAGGGGCAGACAGGGAATGCAAGCGTCCCTTGGGAGGAGACGTGCCAGGTTGCAGGTCAATGGCACAGTCATAGGGATGGTGAGAGGGCAGGGAAGTAGCCTTGGTCTTGCTGAACACCTCCTTGTAGTCGTGGTACTCAAGCGGGATCCCTGCCAGATCCGGGACAAAGCTGTTAGAAGGTGAACACAGTAGTGCAGTGGCTTGCTTCAGACAGATCTGGTGGCATGATGAACTCCACCCTAGAATTACCCCGTTGTCCAATCTATATGGGGATTATGACGACGAAGCCAGGGAAAGTCCAGAATGAGCGGGATGCGTGGTGACTGCAGGATGTGAAATTGGATGGTTTCATGGTGATTCCCAGACAAGAGGACATGGACCGGGGTGGTCTGATGGGTCACTGTTCGACCGTCAAAGGCACTGGCAGAAACAGGACTAGGCAACAGGACACAGCCTATCCCCAACTGGAGAACAAGCTCTTCATCCATTATGTTGGCATCTGCCCCAGAGTCAATGAAAATGGCAAGGGTGTGAGAGTCTCTAGGAAGGAGGAGCTTGGCCTGGAATAGGGGTTGTTGACCCAGGGAGGTCCAACTAGAAGAGTGGCTCACCAGTATCTTTCGCTGGGCACTGGGAGACAAAATTGCCAACCTGTCCACAATACAGACAAAGGTTGGCTTGGTGACACCACTCACATTCCTCTGGAGAGAGTCTGGTGCGTCCAGGTTGCATTGGTTCCGACCCTTCTTGCAGTGGCTCAGTTGTAGCGGTGTAGCTGGCACTAGCAGTGGCCCCCTGCGGTCGGACTGGTTGCTGATGTCTTGTCGTTCCCGTCGTCCCTCCCATCTCCGAGCCTGGATGCGCAGATCTACCCTTGTGGCTAGCTCTAGCTCCAGCAGGGAAGGGGGTTTGTGAGAAACCAGTTCATCTTGTATATAATTTGCAAGCCCGTGCAAAAAGCATCACGGAGGGCTGTGGCATTCCAGTCACTTTGACGAGCCAGGACACGGAAGTCAATGGAGTAGTCTGCCACTGTCTGGTTCCCCTAGCGCACGTTCATGAGTCCTTGAACAGCTTCAGTTCCAGGGCCCCCCATGCCAAACACCTTCCGGAGCTCCTCAGGGAATGACTGGTAGGAACCGCAGGCTGGAGTGTGTTTGTCCCACTCAGAAGGGACTACAGTTTTCGGGGTCACAAGCGTAGTTATGGAGGTCTACTTACATATATTTACTTGTTTTTATGGTGAAAAACATCCTAGTCGCTGCAAACGAGCTGATCGAAATATCTCCTTACTGACACTCTCGTCAGCAGTTCAAAAACAGGCTTACACACAGAGTCTCTTGGGGCTGAGATATGTCCAACCTCTCATACAAGTCCAGCAAGTTGAGGAAATCCAGCAGTGTAACAGCAGGATGCCACACCGGCAGGCGAACACCAGGAAGGGTTAAGACAGAGATCGTGGTTGGAGACAGAAAGCTGAAGAGTTTACCGGGTCTTGCATTGAGGCTAAGAACAATCTGGCAGTGAGTGTGTGAACCAGAGAGGCTTAAATAGTGGCTTGATTACTGATGAGGAGCACCTTAGTGCACAGGTGAACAGAGTTGGCTGATGAGGTGGGAGTGGCCGGCAGAGAGAGTGGAGCAGAGGGGAGGAGAGTGGAAATTTACTGGCAGAGCAGCAGAGGAATGGATGTGACAATTGGTATTGTCATACCATATCATATTGCATGGTATGGTATGGTATCATACCGTTTCGTATCGTTTTGTATCATGTTGTATCATATAATATTGTATAGTATGGTATCGTATTGTATCATACCACATTGTGTTGTATCGTATCATATTGTATCATATCATATTGTATCATATCATATTATGCCGTATTGCATCACATCGCGTCATATCGTAGCATACTATATCATACCGTACCATATCGTATCGTATCATATCATATCATATGGTATGGTATCATGTTGTATCGGCTCATAATCTGCTGCTCATAGATCACTGACAGGAGAGTCTGTGAGAACCTTGCCAGCCACCGTAACAATATTTGTGATGATCATATTACATACCAGGAAATTATTAGGACATTCAATAAAGGGTTTGTAAAACAGCAGCATAATTTTCCTGTCCATATTAAAAACATAAACATCTTTCATATTCTGCTTTCCATTCCTGCACACTTCATCACAGTAGGTCTTTTTGAGTCTTGCAGAAAGTTATCTCACACACAAACATCTAATTTTTAGCACTGGAGGTTTTTGAATATCCTCTTCTAGCAGGAACACCCCACTATATGACCTTCTTCTCGTGATCGTTCCTTATCTTCTTATCTTAGTTCCTACCTGGAATAGAGGGACTTTGCTCACAATGGAGTAGTTGACATCTATGGCAATGTCCAGGCGCATTTTATCTGGCAACTGAGTCAGCAGCTCCTGCTCATCTGATCAGATAAAAGAGTTATAGGTGCAGTACGACTGAAAGCTGAGGTGAACGTGAACATGCAAACAGTTTTGCTCTCCTTACCAAGCATGCCTTGAGATTGCCAGGTGTAGTTGTACCAGGTTTTGACGCGGTTCTGGACATCCTTGGGGATGCGATATGAGGACATGTATTTAATAGTGCTGTCCATACATGTGCGGTAGTAGGTCTGACCCGCTGTGGCTGCACCAACCACGTCACGCATCTGGCAGGCAAAGGAGCAAATTTTGCAAAAAATGAAGAGAAAGGGAGATTTTCAATTATTTGTGTCCTTTCAGAACATTACAATACTGCAGCTTCTCATATGTTCACATATCAACCTGTCCAATCATGATAGAGAAGGCAAAGACTCCCACAAAGTAGTTGATTAGCTGGAAGACGATCTCAAACAGGGTGGTGGGATCTGGTAATCCTCCGATGGTGATCAGGGACTTCACCGCAAAGTAGTAACAGCGAATGTAACTGAGGAGACAAAAAGACAAACGAAGAAGAGCGAGATAAAATGGTTTTAAAAAAGCCAAAGCCTCGATGGTCCGGTATTTAAGAATTAGTGACAACTAGTGGTGAGTGCATGTCTGTGTTTACTGTATGTGTGCAGAGTGTAGTAAGGTTAATGTTAGTTCAGGTTAGGGTTTGCTTTATTTTCAATTTTGTCTTATGTACAGGACATACAGAGGATTGAAACTGCGTTACACTCAACCCACAGTGCAACAGATAAATATTAAAAATTAAGAAAGAAACAAAGGGCATGTAAAAAATAAGCAAAGTCGTATGCTTCTGAGTTATTACACACTTATTCAAAAATACGTATGGCTAGTGTTTTCATTTTTTGCCAATAATGCTGCTAAATGTTGTAGACTTTTCAAAGCCAAAAAAGTGTGTTGTGCTTGTGTGTCTGAGTGTGTGTTTGTCCCACAAACCTGTTGCCCTCGCCGTTGTACACCCACTTGGTGGATCCCAGTCCTGTGAAGGCAGAGCCCCAGTAGTACAGACAGGCATTACAGTGGAGACAATACAGGAGATAGGTGGTGGTCCGGATTACTCTGACAAAAGGTTAGAGGATTATATTACTTCACTGTGGACGTTGACATTATTTTACCAGCATGTAATGTCAAAGAAGAACAGGACCGGATAGAAGCCACTGCATTTAGAGTAAAGCTGCAGCTGACCTGTAGATGAAGGCTTTGGTCAAGATGGCCTCGAGACGCTCATTGAATTCGAAGAAGGAGTTGATCTGGGGAGAGAAATCAGTGATTCTGATTCAGCTTAAAGCTGAAGCCATAAAAGTTTTTGTTGCAACAACTGAAAACTGGATTCACTTTATAAATCCTTGGAATTTAACAATGAATTTGAATCAGTGCTTTGATAAATGCTAGTTCCCCAACACACTTGGACAAGTGCTCCGTTGTTTTGACTCTGCAGTGTCACCATTCAATATCACTAATTCTTACATACGACACCGCTAATAGAACAGCCAATAAGAACACTCCTCCCTCTGTAATCTAAATGAAAGGAATGTCTAGTTTGCTTTTAGATCACTTCAAATGAAATCTTATTGATCAATAACAGGAAATACATGTTGCTTACACATTTTGATTGAAATCACTTCTACAGCTTTACCTTCAGCAGCCGAGGTAAGCGCAGCAGAGGGTTGATGCCGGTTTTAAAGTAGAAAAGCTCCAGAGGGACAAGACTGGCGACATCGAACTGAAAAACAGGAAGATTCTGTGTGTCACACTCACACACTCAACTAAAGTGATGTATGAAGCAAAAAATATTCCAACACTTACTTTGAAGCGTCTTGTTTTCATGTAATTCTTCCTCATGTCTTTTTTGTCACACTAAAAAAAAACCCAAACATGATTACAGATCATTGAACCTAAGTACAAATAATAATCTTCACTTCATTTGCTCAAACTGTCCACTGGTGGGACACAGCACTCACCACGATGTCCCCTCCACGGACAAACTGAAGACGTGGCTGGAAGACGGTGATGTCCAGGATGTAAATGAGGTCGCACAGATAGTCGGTCAGAAGCCAGTAGTAGATATTGTCTGGCGTGTGATAGGGAAAGGCCCAGCGCACCGGGATGAACCACAGACTCCAGTTCCACGCGAGACACACCAAGAACATCCACAGCACATACATCAGGTCTGCACAGTGAGAGACGGCCGTTAGATGACGGGAATCATCAGAAGCGATGGTCACTGCACAAGCAGCCACTACTGCTATATACTCTGAAGACTAGAGTTTCAGCAGGAGCTAATCTGTATGATTAAGCAAATTCCATTTTCTAAATGTATAGAAAAGAATAGCAACAGCAGGAAATGGACAAACTGATGAAGTCCTCATGAGTGTGAAAGAAGGAGAGGAAAAAGGGTGAATGGTTAGAGAGGTGTTTGTGTTTAACAGTGATACAGAAGATCCATCTTTACCCAAACCAAGTACAAAAGTGAGTGAATTCTCCTCACACAGAATAACAATAAGTCAAGTTTTCAAAGGTTTCTCAGGTCAAAATGTAGTGTGCTTGGATGATGATTTGAGAGCAGCAATTTATGATTCTGGATGTTTTGGGTAAAGCCGACTCTTTTGCACTTCTGTTTGATGTGGAGGAGGTGGCAGGAGGCGGAGAATTCAGCTGGGTTCTCACTGGTGAAGGGGTCGATGCTGGCAGGGAAACGGTAGCGTATACAGGCTCGCATCCACCGTGGAGCTTTCACCTTACAGCAGCTGCTAGCCTGCTCCATCTCTGCCTCACTCTTCACTTCTCCTTCTTCTTCTCCTCCTGATGGACCTGCTTGATCCTCCTTATCTCCCTCATCCTGTGGCTTCGCTCCAGGAGCAGGCTGAGGAGGAGCTGAAAGTCCAGATCAGATTAACTATTACCGTTTTAGATTGCAAGACGTGTGGACAATTACAGTAGGATGAAACAAAACAGCTTTTCTCAGACTGAATCATTACTCCAAATATGAAGGACACAAAGATCTAAAAACCTGGCCTCTTGTCTTCCAACTGAAGAATATTACACTAGAACATGGTTATCAACAAAACTGCTTTATTTCAATAATGAAACCTTTTCTGTGACATTTTCTTTGTGAATCTCACTCACAGGGTACGACGCTGTCTTCATCCGAGCTGTCGGGCTCGATGAGAAGTGAACAAGATCAACACACTCCACAAAACCACAACACAACGGAGGACAACACCCAAAAACACACCCACCTGATTCACACAACAACACTGTCTTGTGTTCTGCACAATCAATATACACTGGTATATTTGTACATTTAGTTACATTACATTACATTATGTACATAATGTAATGTAATGTAATGTAATGTAATGTACATTTAGTTGCAAAACATCCTTTCAGCTGACTTTGAGAAAAAAGTAAATATTGTATATATTTAACGTTTAACATCAAATTAAGTGTACAGACTGTGCAGGACACTGACTTACAAACAGTGGCGACTGTAAAGCAACAAGATGAACAGTAGAGGGCGTTTCATAACACGGGCACACAAACAGTGAAGCTCTTCAGTCCAAAAATATTAAGAATTAGAAAAGAAAACAAAGATTAGACATCAATTTATAATAGATTTTTGGTAACACTTTACATTTCAGTACATGGTAATGTAATGTAGTGTGGCAATGATTTCATAATATAATCTAACTTAATAGTGTGGTAATAAGGACATAATATTGCAATACCATCGAGGTAACAGAATGGTAATGTTATTCCCTTTAATGATAATTAACACATTATAACATGTCTCAAACTAATTTTTCCATTGTTATTACCAAGCTATTACTTAATTATTATGGTAAAATTGCTTTATTATTACTATTCTATGACAAAATAATGACTATACTGCTACATAGTTACAGCATTGTAATGTAAAGTGTTACAGATTTCTTTGTTTTTGTTAATGAGCACATAAAACATTTTATCGGCCTCAGATGATTTGATTACTTTTTTTGGATTAAAATGCTTCACTTGCAGATGGAAAAGCTGAATCTCACTCACAGGTTACGACGCTGTCTTCATCCGAGCTGTCGGGCTCGATGAGTTTCTCTTTGGCCTTCTCTGTTCTGTGTTTGAACATCTTGACCAGCTCCTGCAAACGCTCGTTCACCACTGTGCTGGTCTGACTGGCCGAAGACGCCGGGCGCTCTTTCAGACTTGAAGAAATGAAATGAGGTCTTCAATTATTTTCATTCTTGTACATTTATTTGTTACACTGACACTGACCTTTGTCAGGACCAGTGGTCCTCATGGAGACCAAAACCTGGTCCTAATGAGGCAGAACCTCATTTCTGAGGAGCTGGTTGAGTTTAGGGCTAGTTTTTGACTTGTGGTTAGGTTCACATTAGGATTAGGGATTAACTGGTTATGGTTAAGGTTAGGGATAATGCTTTTGTTAGGCTGTGCAAATGAATAGCAGTCAATGAGAGTCCCTAAAAGGACAGTGTGTGTGAGACTTAGACAACAGGTGAAAAATTGTGCGTGTGTTCTTGTATGTGTATCTTTGTGAGGACTGAGGATATTTTGGAAAAGTGAGGACATTTTGTATGGTCCAGTGTTAACACTTGGTTTTGGGGTTAGGATTGGAATTAGGTTTAGGTTCAGGATTAGAGTCAGGTATTTAGTTAGTAGAGACATATGTGTGTGTGCAGTACTCACATATCATCCGTGCTGTGCAGGCTGGACTGGCTGGGCCAGGCTCTGACAGGTGTGCTCCCTTCATCATCATCATCTTCACTTTGAGAATGAAGCTTTGAACTATTCAGCAGAAAAAAGATTGGATCAACTCTGACACAGTCCTGCCTTTGTTTTGTTTTTGTTCTTGCTATTTCCCCCCTCTATCACTTATTTAATTTAAAATTGAGTTAAATGCAAAAAAAACAACATTCTATCTCCCCATTGTTCTGCAGTATAAAAAGATGAATGGAACTAAAAGGTCAAGAAAAAAGAAGCAGGAGTATAGAAGATTACAGATGCTTAGAATCAATAGAGAGAATAGACAGTAGATATTTAATAAGTGTTGTATATCTTACATCTTACTCCAGATACTTCCACGATTCCTTCCACTATCGTTGCACATGGACAGAGCGGGGTTAGAGGTGAGTGAGTGTGTGTGTATATTTTCCAGGTATTACACATGTTGTCGGGACCTAAATCTGTTTATACACTCACATTACGGGGACTTGCCGTCCTTGTGGGGACAAAAAGCAAGTCTCCATAACAGAAATGATTACATTTGTGAAGACATGTTGTGTGGTTAGGATGAGGTTAGAGTTAAGTCAGTAGGAAATACATTTTTGTTAATATAATGTCCTCTGAAGTCAGGTCTGAAGACCTGGTTTTAGTTTCAGGGTAAGGGTTAGGGTTACATTTAGGCACTTAGTTGTGGTGGTTAAGGTTAAGGTAAGGGAATGTGTGTTTGTCTGGTGGAAAAACCTTAATCCAGGAAACAGATACATTTTGAACAACAGTCAGTAGGAGGATGGCAGTGATGAGTGTAATGCATGTGTTTATTGAGTTCTTGCTACTTTATGTCAAACAAACATGCAGTAACCTAAAGCACAATGGTGTGAAGATGCCGTGCAAAAGTGAACAAGATCAACACACTCCACAAAACCACAACACAACGGAGGACAACACCCAAAAACACACCCACCTGATTCACACAACAACACTGTCTTGTGTTCTGCACAATCAATATACACTGGTATATTTGTACATTTAGTTGCAAAACATCCTTTCAACTGACTTTGAGAAAAAAGTAAATCTTATATATATCTAACGTTTAACATCATATTAAGTGTACAGACTGTGCAGGACACTGACTTACAAACAGTGGCGACTGTAAAGCAACAAGATGAACAGTAGAGGGCGTTTCATAACACGGGCACACAAACAGTGAAGCTCTTCAGTCCAAAAATATTAAGAATTAGAAAAGAAAACAAAGATTAGACATCAATTTATAATAGATTTTTGGTAACACTTTACATTTCAGTACATGGTAATGTAATGTAGTGTGGCAATGATTTCATAATATAATCTAACTTAATAGTGTGGTAATAAGGACATAATATTGCAATACCATCGAGGTAACAGAATGGTAATGTTATTCCCTTTAATGATAATTAACACATTATAACATGTCTCAAACTAATTTTTCCATTGTTATTACCAAGCTATTACTTAATTATTATGGTAAAATTGCTTTATTATTACTATTCTATGACAAAATAATGACTATACTACTACATAGTTACAGCATTGTAATGTAAAGTGTTACAGATTTCTTTGTTTTTGTTAATGAGCACATAAAACATTTTATCGGCCTCAGATGATTTGATTACTTTATTTGGATTAAAATGCTTCACTTGCAGATGGAAAAGCTGCACATATGCACTTATTTGTTATTAACTGCACGTATGACGTCAAACAATTAAAAACATAAAATAAAAAAGCTTTAAAATAAAAAGGACAAAAGGACTACGCCTCAGACAATCCATGCAGTTTTCTTACTCTTTGTCTCCTTTACTGCAGATGCGAAGCACAGAGGAGACACAAAAGGACAAAAGGACAAGAAACATTTTAGTTCACCCTCAGGTGACGTGTTTGAATATTTTCAATTTCATATTAGTCAGAATCATAATTTTTTACTTGTATCTTACATGATAAGGAATGTAAATTGCTTACACGGCAATATCTATATCTATAGTCTTTTTGTGCATAATGTTCATGGTTTAACTATTTCTTTGGCGCGGGGGTTTGATGACGACATCTTAGGAATCACTTTAATGTATAAATGATCAGGAATACTCATTTCTCACCTCTGACGACCTCCAGACGGAGTGACAGGAACAGTGAGGGTTGTAAGTTTGGGATCCTGTGGGGTGAGAATCTGCGGGATGCTATTCTGCTCCTCCTCTCTTCCTCCTCCTCCTCCCGCTCCTTCTCCTTTTCTCTCATTGTCGGAGTCAACGTCCTCTACGTTAACAGCTGGACGGAGGCTGATGCTGGAGCTCTCTACAGTGTGGTTGACAGGCACAAATCATGGTATGAAACACATGTTATTAGTGAGAAGCAAAAACACCAAAACAAGTATATGTTGATATACTGCGTGTGCAGCACTGCACTCAGCAAAGCAGGTTACACTAACGAGTAGCAGCAGAGCAGGAAAAGCAGATTTAACCACGTAGTTTACTCCACTCAGGGTAATTTGGCTCATGCGTCACACGATGAAATTCTTTTTCCTTAAATTAAAAAGTGTCAGTTTGCTGCTTGTACAAAGACGCTCAACTGTTCGCTCTGTTTTTCTCAACAAAACAGTGACACAGTTTGTTTATTCCCTCTTATCTGTAAAAACAAAGGTGTCTCTTTACTAAGAGGTTCAGATGAACAAACTAACTAATGTTGGTTTATCCAGTAAGATATAGATATAGAATATAGTGTTATCTGATACGTGACAATATAACAAAAGACAAAAACACAAGTTTTTGCTACATCTCTTTGTAAATGAATTTCTTTCTTACATTAAAGGATCAATTATCTGTTAGCACGTCAGTTTTCGGTAAATTGTTGCCAGTGAAAGCCCGTGTTTGGGCTTCACTATCAGTGTAAACAGTGTAACATTATTTGTACGCTGTGTCCTTGAAAACAGACGCTGTCAAGCAAAACTATCAGACCTGACTGAGGGAGTGTCTGTGTGTATACGGCTACTGTCAAAGTGCTACATGACTGGGTTTCCACTCATACTTCTACCGTTCGTCTGACTTCACTAATGTTGCTGCTGCCTCCATCTGTCGTGATGTAAGACAAACCTCTTCCTGTGTACTGTGTTTGTATTTAAAAGTTACACACTACAGCCTTAACATCACATCAGTCTGCTCTGATTCTGATCAGTGATCTGATTTCTGCATCGAGGCTGAGTTCATGAGCTTAAACACATATCAACAAACAGTCACATGTCCTCTGCGTCCACATTCACCTGTGGGTCTCAGTGGAGAAATGTCTGGATCGTCTTCGATGAAGAATGCCGGGTTAGAGAGACCAGACAGCTGGTGGGACGGGGAGTGGAGCTGCTTGGACGGGGGGCTGACAATCGGCGGCAGGCGCGGATAGGACGGCACATTGGGCAACTCGAGGGTGCTGCCACTGGGGGAGGAGGGAGACGGGGAGCGGGACCTGAGATGAGGATGGACGGGAGGAGAAAGAGGGGAGGGTCCGACGAGTCGGTTGAGTTCTACATCTTGCTGATTATTGTCCTGCTTCTGTTTTTGCTGCTGTTGTTGTTGTTTCTTAGGCATCTTGAGGCATAAGGCTGTTCAGGCGGTTCTGAACGTTGCTCAGGTACTGCTGCGTTCGTGTTGGAACCTGGGAGAGCTTCTGAGGGATGTTTGAAAAGCTCTGGGAGAGGCTGGAGAGCGTGGGGTCGACCCAACCCTCTGAGCCACTGGGGAAAAGCCCAGACACAGACCGGGCTATGTTCCTGGGCACCTGCGTTAGTCTAATCTGGGAGAACTCTTGGCGTAACTCAGGGGGAAGGGTGGGACAGTACTTGGTCACGTCAGAAAACTGGGTGGGCAGCTTAGGCATGGAGGGTATTTTCAGCGAAGAGATGCCGTTCTCTTTGAAGAAGGCGTTGATGTTGCCGAAGCACTCTGAGGTGTGAGGGGTGCGCATCAGGCAGCTCTTAAATGCATCACAGCTGACTGGAGCTACAGAGGAGACAGGAGGGGAAGGACAGGCACATGTGTGTGTCATGTGACAGTTTTCATCAGCACATTAAATACTATATTAATCGCCAACTTTGATAATTTGGGTTGAAGTTGATTGATTTGTCAGCTTCTTAAATGTGAATATTTTCTGTTTTCTCTGCGCCATATAACAAATAAATAATAAAAACTGAATTATTTGGTTTGTGGACACAACAGGACATTTGAGAACATCCTCATTTCCAGATTTGGGCGAACACTGATCAACATTCTTCAACATTTTCTGACAGTTTAGGGAACAAACCACCAATCAACTAATCAAGAAAATAATTGTCAAGTGAATCAATTATAAAAATAATTGTAAATTGAAGTTCTATTTGAAAATGGAAGCCTTAATCTGTGATTAGAAACAATAAAATAGAATAATACACACCACCACAGTCATCCCCAGTAGCTTCCTCCTCCTATAAAAAAACAAACATGAATGAATAGCCGTTAAGCGTTGAGATACAAATTGGTAAAAAATGAAATTATGATTGTTTTCTGTATTTTATTACTTTTTGAGCTGCTTGGTCAGTGTTGGTGTCAGGACTGTCTCCCTCTGCTCTCTGTGGCTGCTGGGTCACAGGTTCAGTCTCACAATGGTTGTCTCCAGTCTCTTCTTCCACAGCAGGTTCAGATTCAGGTTCAGATTCAGGTTCAGATTCTTCTTCTGATTCAGGTTCAGGACTTGGAGGCAGAGAGGGAGAAGTCTGCTGCGGTGTAGCTTCCTCCTTTGATTCTAGATTTTTAATGCAGATTTCACGACATTTACTCCACAGTTTGACGTTGACGATGCAGGTGTAGAAATGGTGAATAAGATGTAATGGTTTTAAAAACTCAAACTAAGACACACGATACTAGATTTGCACACTAGCTACAACAATCTTTGAGTGGAGATTGAAAAAAAGCTTGTGTTTCATGACTCCTACCTGGAAATGTGACGGCTAGTTCCTCTGTCTCCTCCTTCTGTTCCTCCTCTGTAAGACTCTCTTCTAGTCTGCAGGAGGAGAGGAGAGGAGAGGAGAGGAGAGGAGAGAAGAGAACATTTTACCAAAGTTACTAGTTGCAACTTAAGTTTTTCTTTATTCTTATTTTGCTTCTCAGGGTGCCGAGTGTAACATTAGGCCATGGACAACACAATAAAGGAAGCCTTTAAAGGTAATTCTGGCATATTTACATAAGTATTTATTTAAATGCAATATTTAATTTAATGTTAAATATTTGACTGTTCATTCACAAAAGATTATTGGCCTCTCATCTACAATGCTGTGATGTTTATGAATACCGTGTTGTCAGTATTTTACTTCCTAAATACTTTATTCAACTGTAATGTCACAATACTTATTTTTCCTCTAGGATACAATATTCCACAGTTTCAATCATACTTTACAAAAGTATCCCTTTTGAAAGAGGATTTCCTTGTCACAACAAAGCTCGGAGAGAATGCTAAAAAGAAAACTTTCCTGCCTCAAACCATCACACTATTATATAATAATTAATTAATTCCCGGTCAGTTTTTATTAGAGTTTATGCCGTCATATGTTTAAATATAGTTGTAATTTTGTATATATGTTATATTCTATTCCCATCTTGTCTACTTCTTAATGCACAGTATATTATTATGTTCTAAGTCTGATGTCTAATGTTGCTGTATCAGAATAAGTTCCCAGTCTGGGATCAACATCCAACCATCCATCCATCTACTGTCATTTCACAATAAAACGCAACAATACAGTAGTATAATGTAAATTATGAGAATTTAAAACCTGTGAAATGATGATGATGCCATAGTTGATTGTCTATGAAGTCCTGGTAATAATTTCAGTATAAATAAAATTTAATTTATTCTTAGAATGATTATACTTGACATGACCTAGTATGATTCAAACAGTGAAAATAGAAGATTACATTCAGTCACACACATTTAACTTTAAATGGAAAAGTAGCCTTTGAACTGACCCAGTTTTCTGTTTGTGTGTCTCTCTCTGTTCTCTCTGTTGTCATTGTTGTTGTTGTTGCTGTTGTTAACACACTGACAGGTTGAACCTCCTCAAGCTTATACTACACTATAACTAACCCGTTGACAACAGCAAGACTTAGACTCAACTCTAACAAATATTATTAACTCAGTGAAGTAATTGTTCAAAGGAATCCGTATTCGCCACTTATCTAAACATGGCCTCATAAAACCACACATACTCACTCTCTCTGTCAACACTTGCCTGCGTTAATCATCAAGATTATCCATTGATGTGCATCACGTGACACGACGCGACGCGACCGTGGGGTCGTCTGAACGAAGTCAGGAGAGTTTAGACATCTTTTTTTTTTATAAATAGAAAACTAGAAGCAAACACAGCGCGTTTAGTCTCCGTCCATCGTTTTCCCTGCGTCTCCGAGCTCGTTACCGGGGGAACCGTTTAGAGAGGCAAGGGGGAGGGAGCGGGTGTTGCCATGGGAAGCCACGGTTGCTATGGAGAGGCGGTGTGATGCTAAAGGCTGTGATGCTGAATCAGCGCGTGCGGCGGCAGAGAGACAGAGAGAACAACACTTATGGAGAAGTCGAACCCACGGGGTTTAAACCAAACCACGGGACGCCGTGAGCCCACGTGACATGGAGAAATTCTTTATAGAAACAAACCATGACATTTTCCTGTTTCTAAACTGAAGCCACGAGGCAAAACGCGGTCTCAGGAACAGGGACGTTCAAATGAACTTTGGGGGCTCCAGGTAAAGGGGAAATGGAGGTTGGGTGGGGGACTAAATGTTTTAGTATGACCAAAGGGATTACATGGGCATGACAATGTTATTCAATATAATAGCTAATTAAAATGAATCCAATTTATACAAAAGCACATTTTCCCTGTAGGGTAATCATAAATTGACCACTGATATTGACACTGCATATAAATTAAGTTATTTGGTATTTTCTTGTCTCAGTGTTGCACTTTGTAGACGGTCTCTGAGCGCCCGTTAGAGAACTTGAACACTCTTTAAGACTGTTGTCTTCTTCTGTGTTCCAGCTTCATCAACTATTTCCAGATTAAAGGGTAGAAACTAAGAGCTCTACAGAGGATGATAAAGGACGTTAGGTTCTGGTTCTTACTCGGTTTCAGGTTCCTCCAGCAACTCTTCACTGCCCAGTGAGAGTTTGATAGACTGTCCTTCACCGGCCAACTGTCTGATGGTCATTTCCGCTGTCTGTCTGGCCACTTCTTCAGCTACTCGTGCCATTTCCATGCGCTCCACCAGCAGACTTAAGACACACAGGACACACTGATATGATACTGTACATGCCTGCCGCTGTGAAGTCACTGTTTGTAAAACAAGTTACTAAAGGGATACCGTGTTAAATATTAAGTTGAAATTCATCCTAATGTCCCACACATTGTTCTTTGTTAATACCAAGCTATTAAGTGGTGACAACTATAGAAATAAGATATTATCATAATATTACAATTACCACATTGTTACTGCAATGTGTTAATAAAAGAACCTGTTATTTAATGATTTAATTCTTGTTGTCCACCTCTCTTACCGTTCTTCCATGGTAGCCAGAGCTACATCTTCAGCCTCCCTCTTGATGCTCTCCATGAACGGTGTCCACCGGCCCGTCTGAGTCTCAGCATCTTCCTGAGTAATTCTTGTTGCACTCTCTGGTTGTTCTGGTACCGGACTGGAGTCACCACACTCGTGGGACACCACCATGGATGCCAACGAAGAGGACTGCTCATGGTGTGTCTCTGGTGACGGTGGAGTCACCGCTGTGGTCGGCACAGGAGGTTTGTAATCGGGTTCCTGCTGACCCTCGTGGTCTGACTCCACGTCCTCCAGCACTATGTCAGGCTTGTTTTTGAATGAGGCTGTGAGAAGGTCAAGAAGTAAAGTGAGGTTGACAGCGGACATGTTGTTAGGGAGGGGTGTGTGGATGGAAAGCTACTGTACCTATATACATACTCAGGCAAGAGGGAGATACTCATAATGGATATGATTGTGCGATGATTGGGACATAAGTCACAATCAGGGTGTTTGTAAGGCAGGATGTCAGATGTTAGTTCCTTATTTACATATATACACATATATGGGCGGCCTGTGGATAAAAGGAAAGGAATTGGGCTCGTAAACAGAAGGTTGCAATGCATCCAATCCCCCATTTCTCCCTGGGCAGCCCACTGCTCTTGTGCTCTTGTGTAATAAGGATAGATAGGTCAAATTCACTGTCACTAAATGGTGTGTGCAAACATGACTAATTCTAATGTACATATACTGTATATATTTGGCATTTTAAAGCCAGTTGTAAGTTTTATGAACAAACTATTGTCATATGAGTTCACACAATGATAATTATCAGCTCCATATGACTCAGAAAAGTGATCACTTGTCACCCAACGATATTCCCACACTTAGTTTTATGTCAAGAAAGACAGAGGCAACAGTTTTGTACCAGTCAAACAAGAGGTGCAAACAGTTTGATTGAAAACAGGAGGATGTGGCCACATAAAATATTCAGCAGTGAAAAAAACCCCACTGTTGTTCAGCCATTTGACAGTATATATATATATACACTTTTTGTTCCTTGAGTGACCTTTTTATTCACTTGAACGGCCGCAGCAAGGAGCCAAAATGTACCATGTGATAACTGGCCCACACTGTATCCTCACTATCATGAAAATCCACCACATGAATGAATCATTTCACACTGAATCTTTATTATTATTCCAGCAGTTTCAGCATTATGTTGATGAGTTGTACTACTTTAGAAGTGGATCACAATAGGCCTTATCTGGCATGTAGTAATCCCCAAACTCTTAATGAAATATAGATCGGAAGAAATTAGACTAAAAAAGATTAAAAAAAACACTTTCTTCATTGTTGAATATCAAATAAAAATATACCATTTATAATATACCAACACAATATTTTAATTTATATAGCTGCCATTTAATAATTATCTCCATTATTTCTGACAGGAAATAACCATATAATGCAATTTATGTCTAAATGTATGACCAACTGTTTACAGTACAGCAGCATTTCCATAGGTTAAAGATCCAGTGTGTAACATTTAGGAAGAGTTATACAAATATGTATGTTTGGATAATTGTAAAATGGTTTGAATAATAAAAAAAAATAGTTAGGTTTACATGGCCTGAGAATTAGTATGCTATGTACTTTATATGTTATGGCCTTGAAGCTGCCGTTAATATTCTCATGCAAACAAAGGGTTTTTTTTGGTATGCAAAGGCCACCGTAGTTCCCTGACACGCGTGGGAAAGAGAGGGGTGAGTGGAGGGGTTCCCCCATTTGCTGCAATCTGCAGTCTCACCATTAGATGTCACTAATTCTTACACACTGGACCTTTAAAGAGTGGCAGAAAGATGGAAGACGAATATACAGTACATATTATTATTATTTTTTACATTCCTAGTCATTCAGACTGTACCTGAGTACAATAAGGTGAGTTGAATATAGTGTTATATTCTTTAACAGCTGCCTAGATTTGTTTTATAGTGAGTTGCACATTGTACACATGGGTATGTCTACAGTGTGTGTGGTGGAATCGGAGCATCCCCCAGTCTTCTCCTCCTGCTGTTTAAGGGGCTCGCAGCGCCTTCCCCCCTGAAACAGAAGGAGAAGAGGGACTGAGTTAGGCTCCGACCACCCCAGACCAAAACACCTCTTCAAAAACTATATGAGAGGAAAAAAACCTCACGCTGCTTGAGCAGAGAACACATCTGGTAAGTTCATGCAGATAACTGGTAAGAATGTGGTGTAATTCACCAGTGAATTAAGGAATTTATCTGCTATAATTGTGTATTCTTTGCTGGGAAAATGTTTTCTAAAAGTGAATTAAGATAAAGAACTCACCTTTCTGTAGAGCCGCCACTGCACCCTGGGAGGCAGAAAGGAAAAGAAAGTTGTGTTAGTTAAACTAATAGTAGCATAGAAGAAGAAGAATAGAGAAGAATTTTTCCAAAAACTTACTTCGATATCATCTTTGGGTTGACTCACAGGCTGAGGCAACTTCAGGCCCAGTCCTGACACGAACCAGCTGACCACACTATGGACAGACAAACTCGTCAGTCACTCTAACTCATACTAGTGGTAGCTTACCCCACACTCTACATTGACTAGTTAACACTAACTAGCACCCAGCCAATCGCAGCTGACACAGGGTGAAAGGTCGCCAGTGCATCGCTGAGACGAACCACCACTCATTCACATTCTTTGTGGGATGAAACCAGAAGACCTGGAGGAAAACCCTCAGGTCGTGAACACAGGTCTTTTTGCTGCAAGGCAACAGCGATAACCACTACACCACCATGTGACCCTCAGTTAGCACCCCCATACATGTTACAAACAAAATAAAAATTTTAACCTAAAAAGCATTTAGGCTGCTATCCCCCCATTACAATGTTAAAACGTATATACAGAGGCTATAAGAAAGTGCAATATAGAGTGTCTTATATCCTTTTTTCCAGCACAACCTATAGGAAATCTGATGAAAAAGATTTTTTTTTTTATTTTCACCAACGTTATAGTTATAAATAATACGTCCTTTACTTTTTAAAAATGATGCTGGAGGTAAACAGATGTATCCTGTGAAATCACAAAAGGATTTCCTCATGTTAAGAACAATAGAGAGGGACGAAAACGTACCCAGAGACTTTGTTGTCGGTGTCAAGTGAGATTCCACTCAGAGATTCAGGCGGTGGAGACAGAACTGCAGAGAAGCGAGAGAGAGAGAGAAGAACACAACATACATCAAACCAACACAGTCATAAAACATCTTATTTTATTATGTATATATAGTGATATTGATAATCTAATAAAATACATATAAAAGGAGTTTCAACTCAGTTTGAACATCGAGAAATTGGTTTAAGTTATTGTTTGGTCTTTTTGTCAATACTGCTTTACACTTTTTGTTCTTTGTATTTTATGTACTGTATATGTTTTATGTTCAAATAAAAAAATATCCTCATAATCATCTTCTCTGTAGTAGACACACCTTCAGACCAAGGCTTCTCAGCCAAGGATCCTCAATAAGATAAAGATGATGAATCATAGTAATCAGTGTTTACTTTTGTCCAGAGAGGAGCGAGAGGAGTGGGACGACTTGATCGGCGGTTCTGTGATTGCACCGCTGGATCGTAAAACTGGCTGAGGGACAATGTCTTTCACCCATTTCACCACGCTGCAGCAGAGAAACAGAAAACACATTATTTGAAATACCTGCAAAGACCAACAGCAACACTGAGGGAATCCAGTCATAATGCTACTGCTACCTTGGAGACTTTGGTCATATGATTGCTCCAGGTTTAATATCTGTATATAAACGGGTGATTAATACTCACTTGGGCGGGAACTGAGAGGATTGACTCGGTTCTTCCTCATCATCTGACAATATCTCCACCACTGGGATGTGAGGGAGGGGGTCATGATCTGGACAATCACACAGCTCAGTTAGGGTAAGAATGACCAGTTCTCAGAAAAACTAGGAAATTTGAAGAAGAAACAGACCTGGCATTGTTGCTAAATCATAGACCTGAGGAGAAACAGAGAACAGAGTGTGTTTACTTTATTATTGTTCATGATAAATTTGTTTACAATGGGAATGATGAAGGTGAGATGTTGAGGAGAAGCCTTAAGAACATTTGTAAACGTGATGGAACTCTTAATGATCTCTGTCAGGTAACATGAATGAAAATCCAAGTGAAGTTCACGGAGGCATGCAAACTGACTTAACCCCCGTAGAGTAGATGCCTTCATGAGCTTAACCTGAAAAAACAGGATTAGATTATAAACCCGTGGGACAATATTAAAGCCAGGGTCAGGAGATCTTGAAAAGGCAGCAATACCAAACTACACTTTCTGGACAAAGCAGTTGTCCACATACACACTGTACAAACTCTGCAAGAACAGAGACATTTGGTTTCCCTCTCCCAGAACTGTGAGAAAAGAATGACGTCAGTATTTTTTATTGCAGCCCTGGATTAGGAGTCTTTGCAGCTTGTTCTGGACACATCATCTGTGTGGTGTCCGACAACTATTGTGTAATTGGCCAGAAATGTGAAGTGGCCATGGTTAACGCAGAAATCTTGTCATTCCCTATGAGGACAGGAGTTCTGCGCTTGAGTTTCTCATGAAAGTATGAAATGTCCTGACCAGTTCAGTTTTTGCGGAGTATGTACAGTCCTTAGTTACAGTCACAGTATATCGCCACCTGTTGCATTTGACAGCACTTAACAGCGGGTTTTTGTGTTTTCGTGTGGACATAGATGTCTTTGTGACGTGTGAACAGGATTATTTATAAAAACAAAGCAGGAAAATTTTCATTTTTCCCTAAAAACCCCCAATAAAACCTATGTGTGTAAAACAGTGCAACCAATACATCCCACCCTCTTTCTGTCAGCCCATCCCCAAAACTCCGCCCCAAAATGCTAAAGTGGTCTTTCCTCTTCCAGGGGTTGCGGCCTTTGTGTGAGAACTGACATCAGACAACTTCATTGATGATGGCTGTCAGTACGTGAAAATAAACTCAGCTACTTTAACAGTTAACCTGATGATGGTTGATAAGTGTCTGACCTCAGTGTGCTCCTCGTTGGTGTCCGTCTCTCTGTACTTGTCATCAGGCTGAGGCAGAACCTTGGTCAGACCCTGAGTGACCCAGTTGATCACTCCAGACCTGAGAAATGGAAAAAAAAAAATGTATTAAAAAAACAAAACAAAAAACAATAACAACAACAACCTTTTATTCTTTAAATATTCTCCACTCTTCGGAAAATACTATACCTTTCTCCATCCTCTTCACACTGACGATGCACATGGAAAAACGATAAATGAGGACAAAACGTTAAAATGAATCAGCTGCATTATCAAAAATGACTAATTATATACTTTATTTATATTATGGCTTGGCCTAAAACTAGATGGTCATTGTGTTCTTCAGAAAAATGACTTCTTATCTAGATCAAGGTTAAAAAACTGTCGTAGTTCCCAAATTGTGGAAGGAGCTGCCACACTGTCTAACAACTAAAAACCCACTTCTTCACTTTGGCATTCCCTGACCGTGTGTAAGAGTATATTGCTTTTTTAAGGTTAACATTGTTTTATATCGTTTCTGTTTTACATGTTAATGTATTTTAGCACTTTGGTCAACTCGTTTTTTTTCTTTTTTAGATGTACTATAGAAATTAATTTGGATCCTTATTCCCCAGTGTGCCTAAGCTACTGAACAAAAGTACCAATACTCAGAGTTAATACATTGGTTTTAATTCTGCATTTCTTTACAGCTGTAACCAAACATTGTCTTGGTTCATTAGTTTTGCTGCAGGGAAGTTTCATGTGGTTGTGTGAGCACATGATCTTTAAGCTTATTTAATGTGTGTGCACGACCTTAGCCTGAATATTTGTGTGCGTGTAAGTAACTGTGTCTGTTTGAATATGTTTAAATATATCATCGATGTACAAACAGCCGCCGGGGTTAAACACACCTACTCCTGAGGTGAGACACTTTGTTCCAGCAGCATGTGAGTGACAGATGTGTAACAGAGACAGATGTGCAGGATCGACGTGTTCGCAGGTAAGGTTTACAGCATGTTTTTCCACCTCTGATGTTCACGTGACCTCTCACAGAAACTCTCATCCTTCTACCATATGCAAAAACTAGAATACTGTAAATATTATGTCATGTTACAGCATAAGGACTCCTGCTGTTTGTTCATTAGGATACACAGTTATTCCCAATGTGTGGGCAACACCCCCTCCGTGGGCCGTGTTGGCACTGCAGTTAATCATTTTGTGGATTTAAACTTTTGTAATCAGGCCATTATTATTAAAAAAAAATATTATTATTATTATTATTATTGTTGTTGTTGTTGTTGTTGTTGTTATTAATGACTATAATAATAACAATAACAATAATAATAAAAGTGGAGACACTTGATCTTATATATAAATACTTGAGTCTTGTGTGTAGGAATAGCTGAGATACAGTCATTGTCCATATCTATCTCACCGAAAACCAGTGTCTCAAATCAGTTGAATTTACAGTTGCCTTAAAAGGACTTGACCATGTCATTAGGGGACAACCATGTCCACTCAGACTTGTTGGACTCACTCACTCTGTCTTCAGATGCTCTGCTGAGTCGAGGGGAGCCGGTGGGCTGCGGCAGAGCGCTGACGAAACCATTAGACAGCCAGCCTAACACTCCAGTCTGGACCTGACTGCAGAGGAGAGGTCGAGAGAAGATGGTCAGACACACACACACATATATACAGACACACGCAGACACACACTCACACGCACACACACCAGAATACTTTCAAAGAAGCTGTTACCTGTCCTCTGAAACATCCCCAGTGTTTTTCTGTGGAGGGCTCTGAACTGTAGGACAAGTAAAAACACACATACTTTAATGATACTGTGCTGCAGACACAAGCATGTGTGTGTGTGTGTGTGTGTGTGTGTGTGCAGAACAAACAATACAGTAAAACAAAGGTCCTCACCCTGTTTAGTATTTGATGGAATCTATGAGTTCCGACAGACAGAGAGAGAGAGAGAGAGAGAGAGAGAGAGATAAGAGTGAGAAGTATTGCAATGATGATGATGATGATGATGTGTATGTGTGTATGTGTGTGTTCTTCATACTGCAGCAGCAGAGGGAGTCTTGGCAGCAGCATCTGTCTCAGGAGGTGGTTGAGGGACCACTTTCACCACCCAGTTAAACATCCTGTTTACACACACACACACACACACACACACACACACCCGTCAGACACTTTTGATAATGCTGATGATAATTGCTCTTCGTTCTTTCCTCCTCATTAAAGAAGCTTCTTCATCTTCAGTCAGTTATTCATACAGGCAGACAAACAGAGTTGTCTGTAAGTGTATAATCCCTTTAAAATCACGTTTGTCTTTTTTGAGGAAAGTTCTGCTGTTCATCGATTATCAAAGTAGTTGACGATTAATTTAATAATTTATTAATAACCGCTTTATCAAATAATCTTTGCAGCCCTACTTGTCTGCTTGGGTTAAGTTTGTCGTGAATACCATGGATGTTTTCATTAAGGGAAATTAGAAACGTGTCATGTAAACCTTGTAAAACACAACAAGAGGAGCAGAGTTTCACACAGCTTCAGTCAGGACAGCAGACAACATTTAAACACCAAAATCAAAGACTCAAACTCAAAGGTATGTGTTGTGTTTGCACCGTTTGTAGATTATTCTGAAATGATTATTTCATCAGTGGTGAAAGTTACCTGAGATATCAATCGATCTACCTATCTAGCTAAAAATCCGAAATCAAGCTTCTTCACAAAGCAGTTTGATCTGTTGACGTGATCACACTCTGACTGAACTCTTGACACACACACACACACACACTGTCCCATGCAGTCAGCAGAGATCACAGGGGTCTAATCTCAAAGATCCATCACTGCAGCTCTGTCCTCGCTGACACACGTCACTGTCTGCATCCTTTTCACACATAATAAGATCTTAAAATCACAAGGAGAAATCTGTTTCTGCTGGAAGGGTTTGCTCAACTAAGAGTTTTCTTTGACTCAGACACTACACACCATCTAGAGCAAAAGAAAAAAACCTACAAAAATAGAGTTATTATACCACAATTGCTTCACACACTCCCTGCATATGAGAAGTGTATAGTTTGTATGTTGTGTTTCTTTTTCTTACCTGTGCTTCTACAGGTGGCTCTGCATACCAGTGGTGTGGAGATCCAGAGCAAGTTGCAAGTGCTGGGATTAGCACATTGGCTGCATGTGGCTAACGGGATTAAGTAGCACCACCTGAAGGTCAGGACACAATCCAGGACTGTGAGCCATTGCAGATTAACTGCAGAGAAATGTCTCTTTATCGGGGATTGCTGCTGTTTTCTGGCGGCCTCTGCATGTCGACCTCTTCTTTCATTCAATATAATCAGTAACTTACTTACTTTTGTATTTAATGTGTTAAATTTGTTTTCCATTTCTTCTTGTTTTTTTTTGTCTCATATGCACAGTGAAGTCTCCATCATCTACAATACAATCCCGACGATCTTTAATCCTGTCCTCAATAGTTACACAGTGTCGGCTACATTACCAACTTCAACTTTAAAAAAAACCTTTTAATATGGAAACGATATCAATTCAGAAATACAAAATCTATCTAATCAATACAGGAAATGATAAAATTATTTCATAAACAGCATTGGAAATAAAACTTGAAGAGAGGGAAGCAAGAACCCAGACAGAAGTGACTGATGTAAGTGTTGAGGAAACCTGAAATATTCATATATGCACCCAACATAACAGTGGCATGAAGGCCCTTTTATAATCCCTCAGACTATTATTCTGAAATTAAAGTATTTTGTGCCATAAACATCCACAAAACGACTGTAATTAATTGTGTATGGAGCATCTGCCTTGCCCTGGTTAACATGAATTTCTGAGTGAGTGAGTGAGTGAGTGATTGCACCGTCCTGCACGTCATTATGTCAGAGCTGATCAGGATTACTTTCAGTCACAGATCATCCACTTTCTTCTTCATCAGTTTCTTCAGGTCTCAATGCTTTTTGTTCTTCTTCACTTTTCAAAATGTTTAATGTTTTTCTCTACTGTAATGTTTTCCATCCATTTATATAACCACACACTGAATATCACAGCAACAAAAATAATAATATAAAAGCATGAGAACCACTATGATTCACCCTCACAGTCTCCACAATTGTCCAGTTCCCATACTTTTAGCTTCACTCTGTTCCTTTCTCCCTGAAATCTTTGCCCAAACTTTGCACAGATTCCAGTTGTTCCGTCAGGATTAAGGCCACTGTGGTTCTACATATTCCAGCCAACTCTCTGTGTCATGGACATGTTCTCCCAGATTATCCCCCCAGCTGAGCTGATAATGGGATCTGCCCTCAGCCTCCTGCCTCATCAGCACCATTAAGCATTTCTCACCGTTTCTCAGGCACAACGACATGGTTCACTGATAGTGGTCTGATGTGAATAGATCACATCAGACCACCATGTCTGACCCATGTGTATGACTCTCTCTGCATGTGTAATTTACCATGACTGATGCTTGTTTTACTTCCATACCAGCAGCTACTATTTTAACGATACGGTAATTCCCAAGAAATGAACCACTCCCTGCTCAGGAAGTAGCTCTGAAACCATTTCTCCTTCTCCTCCTTCTTCCTTTCAGACCCTGTAACTGACCAATAAACTATGTCTCCTTGCAACTTTTATTTATTCAAACAGTTATATATGTATATCTGTAGATTTTACTTCTATAAATTGAGTTTTGCATCCGTGTGTAAATTCTTTGAGGCCAACATTTTAGAGACAACAATTCCCTCTTGTGGCCAAATCCACAAACGACTCCTTGAACTTGACATTTGCGCAGCAGGTTGAAGGTTTTATATGCTGCACTTAGTAAAATAAATGAAGGCCATAAACTGCAGCAAAGTGCATTTACCTGTGAGTTTTATTGTGAAAATCTCTAACGTACTCCATACACAGAGTGCACAGGCCTAACAGAACATGCCCCGCATGCATCAACGTCATATAGTATTAAATCTACTGCTGTTCTTACAGAAACAAAATGTACATAACACAAAAAATATAACTGGAGTAAAAAAACAAAACAAAAATAAAAACAAGGCATATTTGTATGAAAAATGCTGCCCCACCCCCAACCCCTTAAAAATATTCACAGAAAAAGACAAAATGACACATAATACGAGCACAAATATAAACAGATACATGACTGTAGCGTGAAAGTAGTGGCTTCACGAAGAGACAAGAAAGACAGTGAAAGACAGGGGTCACATGACATGAATTATCTCTTAAATGTGGAGAAGACGACGAATACATCTGGGAGGAAATCAGCAACAGGCTGAAGAACAAGATGGGGGAAATAGATAAAGTTAGAAGGAGGAGGAGGAGGACGGTGTCACGGGGGATTCATATCAGGGACATGACAACAAGCAGAGGAGCAAAAACAAGAAGGCTTGAAAAGGAGGAGTGGACTCTGTGGCCCAATCTAGGTCAGTAGGTGCAACGCCAGCGCTGCCCCTCCCCGAAATCATTCCAACCTCCCCTCTTCCCTCAGAAAGGAAATGCAGGCAGAGCCCTCCCCTCCCTCTCTCTCTCTTCCTTCATCTCTGCCTCCCCCAGTCCCTTCCTTTACCACCTCATCTCCTTCTTTCTTATTTTCTCCAAAACTCTGCACCACCATTTTTTATAAACCCTCCTCCTCCTCCTTTTTTTGTGTGCATTTTTCCCAACTCGGCTCCCTCCTCCTCCTCCTCCTCCTCCCCTCATGCGCCTGACACTACTAAATCAGCAACATGTGGGTTTAATGGAAACCAGACCCTGGCCCATTCTTGTCTCATCTGTAGGCTTCTTATTCTTATACACTTATACGGCTTTGACTCCTTTTAGCTTTAGCGTGAAAATAAAGAATCAAACAAAAATAAGAGACAACACTGCTGATGTGTTTTCACTCTTCACAGGTTGAGATGGACAGACTTGCTATGGACCGCAAATACTTTTTCACTTCTGCTTGTATACATGATTAAACTGCCCTCCTCTTGTATTTCACCCCAGCCTCGGCACCGGTCGTATATCAATATGTCTCCGGTGGGATTGTGCTTTTTTAATGGTGCAGTCTGAACAGTCATTGTGGCTGTGGTGGAGGAGGAGGAGGAGGAGGAGGAGAGGCCGGAGCCCGTGTGTCTGTGCGCAAAAACTCTATGTGCCTTTGTCTGGCAAAGTGTGTGTGTGTGTGTGTGTGTGTGTGTGTGTGTGAAGACATGCATGCAAAACGAGTAAAGTTTCTTGCGTGTGTCGTATAAATTTCTATAAACCATAGGGGAGTGAGGACATTTTAGGAAAGTGAGGACATGTTGGCTGGTCCTCAACATCTGTAAAAGGGTTTTTTTCTGGGGTTTAGACCTGGTTTTAAAGTTAGATTTGGGTTTAGGTTGGGGAAAGCATTATGTCCTAAATACATCTTTCACCTTAGACCTTGTCTGTTACAAACACTGACTAGTATCTCTGAGGCTCTGGTTACAGTGAGAGGTAAGAAATTAAGGTTAGGGTTAAAGTTAAGGTGAGTGTAAAAGGACAAGAACAGCTGTATGTGTGTGTGTGAGAGTACATATTTATATTAGGCTGTTAGGATTCAATCTAATCTTTGCGAGAACAGTTTTTGCTGGTCCTCTCAACTTTAAAGGGCTTTTTCAAAGGTTAAGAGGTTAAGAGTTAGAAAATTAGGGGTTCGACATTTAGCTGTGATGTTAGGGTGAGGGGCTAGGGAGTGTCCACACTCAGAAGAATGCTGTACAAGTATGTGTGTGTGTGTACTTGTAATTGTTACCTCTTTACTAACATAAACGCTAACCTTTGCCACGACCAGCAGTAGTCCTCATGGAGACCAAAAACCTGTTCCTAATGAGGCAGAATATCATTTCTAAGGAACTCTGGTTAAGTTTAGGGAAAACATTTGAATTGTGGTTTGGTTAAGATTAGGGTTAGGCATTAACTTATGGTTAAGGTTAGAGATAATGCTCACTGCAGTGTCCTAAGAAGAATATCTGCACAAACGTGTGTGTGTGTGTGTGTGGGCAGATATAATGGGCTCAGTGGGAGACGGGCAGTCATGGACTCACACAGCTGTCAGACATTCCTGTGCTGGTTAGAGTACTAGCTTGTCCTGCTTGTGTCTGTGTCTGTGTGTGTGTGTGTGTGTGTGTGTGTTTAATAAACAAAGCAAGATCTGCTTTGTACCAACAGGCACACACACGCACGCGCACACACACACACACACATACGCACATCTGCAGTGAAGCAAACTCAGCAAAACAAAAACAGGATCAAAAGTGCAAAAAATATCTCTTCTAGACAGAAAAATAATGTCAGAACTGGTTAAAGCACCAAAGTCAAACGTATGAAAGGAAAGACGCATATTTGTTTTTAAAAAAGCTGTAAGCACTCATGTTTGTTTGTATGTACAGTGTGTGTGCATGTGTGTGTGTTACTGGTTAATGTATGTGCATTATCAACTTTTTCTACATCATTTCTACTGGAAACATGTTCCTCCTTTGTACGATTAGTGGCTCAGGGTTTAACCGTGATTCCTTGAGTGTGATTTTTTTTTTTTCTTAAGGCATGACTTTTAAAGATTAATGTTTTCACGCATCTGGAAGGCACAGAATACAAAAAGGCACAAGAACAAACATTCACGGCCATTAGAAGGAAATATACGCTGCAGCTCCACAGGCACTAAATTTACCACAATTTCACATGAGCGGCACAAGTTGACCGAGACTCATCCTCAGCTTTCTCAGACTTTAAGAACCGTGTCGAAGCTTCTTTTCCAAGTAAAAATTCGATGCCGACCTCTGCACCAGACACACGATCGATACCCGTTCTGCCGCTTCCGTTTGTGCGCGTCACACCCATTCCTGCATCGAACGCTTGCAGTGCACCAAGGCCCTCGGCGGCTCCTTGTTCTGCAGAGTCCTGAGGATGGCGTAGATGAGGACGAGGATGCATAAGATGAGCACCAGCGGGACAGTCACCATGACCAGGGTCATGACTTTTGACTCATTGTCGGCCATTGTGACGACCACGTTCACCTCTTCGTCCTCCTCTTCGTCTGCGTCGTCAGGTTTAGAGGTTGGGTCCTCCACTGGGTCTTTGCCTTTGTCTGGTTCCCTGTGCTTGTCTTCATCTCGATCTGACGGGTTCACCGGTTTTTCCTTTGGCTCCTGCTCGGTGTCAGCATCGGGCTGAGGGTCTGGAGCTCCTCTGCAGCCCATGAAGTCCTTCAGGATGGAGCGAGGGAAGCCTTTGTCTGCCTCCGTCCTGTGGTTGTCAAACCTCCAGTAGTTACTGCCTTTGTAGAAATATGTGTAAGCTGCATCAGAGAAAGACAAGAGATTTCAGTCAGGTTATAGAACCTAACTTTGACGGGAGGAATCATATAGAGCTGGAGCTCATGGAGTGAGCAGAGCAGATAATACCTCCCCCCTTCTACTGCAGGTTAAAGAGCCCACAGGTGGATGCTGGGATGGAGGTCAAGTTCCTAAAATTCTACATGAACGTCAGGAAGAACAAACAGCAGAGTTTGCCAACGAGTTTGCCACGTTGCCATCATGTCAACGTGTGTTAGAGAAACAGAACTGAACTGTTTCTTAAAATTTGTTCTGTGAAAGACTGATTTCACAGAAAGTATTTTTAGGTTTAAGTGGAAAAAAAACCACACATCAAAGGCTGAATAATTTCCGGTTCAGCTGAAAGTGGGATTCTATTAATCCTTTTGTAATTTGATCAACTCTTTTTCAGCAAAGCTTTTGAAGCCAGGCCCGTCTCTTGGCAGCGACACGGGACCAAATGCTCCAAATGTTCCACCAAAGCATCCTGCTACATTCCCCAAAAAGCATTATTAGATGACATGACTTCAGTTTTAAATGCATAAAATGATAGCTTGCAGTCCTAATGTGCTCCGGTAACAGGATTTGAAGTCTGGCAGTTAAGCCGTCTAGAACTGGACCTGGTTGAGTCCCATGACAGATTTGCACTGATTTGAACTGCCTGCTTCACTTTACTGTTTGTCTTCTTGACAAGGTAAAACTAAGTTCATCTTTTGTGTAAACAAAAAGCAGACTCAGGAATGCATCTTTGGGGAGCGGCCTAGTGTTTGCACTCGCCGCAACTTTCCCACATTTTGGTCCGATGCAGCTGATTCAGAAGTTTAACAACAAATTATAAATTAAATGTGTGCATATCAATATTTATTTATTTATTTTTTTTTTTTTTAAAGCCATAAACTGATATCCTGTGCTTATCAGTAGACTAAACTTTGTAAATGACATGTACAATTGAACCACACAGAATGTGTTCTGGGTGTAAATGTGGCTGTGTGGTGACTGCAGTGACATTATTAGCGGTGTGGGTGGAGATAAGATCTGAATGTTAGGAGAATGCATTCAGAGCAGCTTTCCCGCAAATCTAATTTCCACAGGAAGAACGGGCCAACCCTCAAACCAGAGCTCTCATTCCTCTTTTCTCTCTGTCTCTCATCCTCTCACTCTCCTCTCTGCTCTGCTTGCTCCAGCCTAACCAGACCCAAATGTAATTATTTTTCCCTCCCCGTCTTCCACACACCTCATTTCACCCCCTCTAACCTCGTACTCTGTCTCTCACTCCACCTCCACTCACTCCTGCTTTTGGTGTTTGTTGTTTCATTTCAGCCTCATTTTAAGTCATTATTTTACCTCCATCATCACTGAGGAAGGCTCCTTTGGGCGAGGGAGGGATCCTGCCCCATCTGCTGATTGGTTTGGGGAAGTCACCGTCTGTAATGCGGGTCTCCTCGTTGAATCGCCAGTACCTGCACACAGACGTGCAATAGAGAAGGTTCACAAAAGGTCAGAAAAATACATTTTATTAAGTGTAACAGGCCTTTTTCACAGCAGATATCTGTCGACGTGAAATAGCAGGACAAACACAGGTGTTAGCAGTAACATTTATGAGGGTTTCACTCCAGGTTTAAGAGAAACAGGGTGGTGCTATTGTCGTTAAGTGGAGGGGGATAGGTCCCTCTAAATATTTGACATGATTTGTTTCCCTGAAACTTTGTGAAACGAAAAGGATTGACAGACTGATAGCTCCTCCTCGATTCTGTGGGTGATGGAGTGAGGCTAAATACGTTACGTTGCCACCGTGCGGTCGGTGTCCAACCTTTTAGAGGGACAAGTGGAATTGAGCCACACAAGATTGAGCAATAACAGGTCTGTGATGCCCTCAGATGTCCGGGGCTGCACGTGCGCCACACTGCGTGGATCTGTGTGTGTTTACCTTTCACAGAGAGGCGAGGGTAACCTGCTGAACCCCACTTGTGATAGGGTTTGGGCATTGCAATTATTTCCCATAAATGACTCCCTCTATTTTCTGGATGTACTGGAATAAAGTGATTGAGAAGCTTGAGTTTCCAAACCAAGAATCCTGGTATTTCCGTGACATTAGCACTGGAAATGTATCGGCAATCTGACATACCTGTCTCCTGCAAAGAAGTACGTGTGTCCATTGGGCTCCCACCAGATGGCCGTGTCAATCCCTTGTGAAGGAACTCCTCGTCCGTACTCATATATGGGCTGTGGGTATCCTGGCAGCACATCAGCCTCCCTGAACACCCAGTATTTATCATCTGCAGGGACAAAGTGTAAAACTAAATATTTCTGTAAAGACACAATGGTACATACAGTATAGTAGTGCTGTTTACCTGGCTCAGAGAATGGAAACATGAGAGAGAGTCAAACAAGCGGAGAGAAACAGAAACAAAGAAGGAACACACAGGGCCAAAACAATCATGGGCATATGGAGAAAAAGCAATGGTCTGGCATATGCCATTTGTCATGGGGTTAACTCACTTCGAGTAGAAATGTGGACAGGATGGACAGGGTACAAGTGGTTGGCATAACACAGATTTTCCATATGTGGAAGCCAGTTCCTCCCCTAACCCTAACCTTTAGAGCCACTTTCCACATCTATTGCCAAGGTCCTGCAGCATTGCAACAAAATGCAATTAGCAACAGTTGCTAAGCTCATGGGACTTTTACTGCTAAATTACTGCTTCATAGAACATTTCTGCAGGTTTTGATGCATTCACAATTCAAGTCTCCTTAGCTTAAGCAGCTGTTGTCAAAGCTCCCAAGAATTTGATGGAAAAAACAAACGCAGCAATAATGATGTTCATGGGAGTGAAGCTGGGATCGATCGCACAGAGAAGCCTGCAAAATGCGTGACAAATCGCCATCTGCCCTCGTTGTAAAAGTGAAAGCTGTGCAGCTGTTCAGATGTGGAGCAGCGAGTGGAGTGCACAGAAGGCTGATGCAATCCTCCATCTCTCCTCTGAGGCCTCAGCTGGACTAGGAGTCGTGCTGGGGCCAGCTGCAGCGGCCATACTGCACAGACCTCATTCAACACAACCAATGACGTGAGGCAGTCGCATACACATGCACACAAACCTAATACCTCATCTTTTTCTACTGCAATATTGTCAGACTGTTAAAACAGTGAATCATTCATGTAGTTTGTGTGTGTGTGTGTGTGTGTGCCAGCTACAAAGTTATAGCTGTGTTTAATTACGACCGTCTCCTCATGAATCATAACTGTGTGTGGAGGAAAAACCCGAAATGCTGAGTTTGCACTGATTCCTTCCACTCTGAACAATTCAAATCAAAGAGTAAATGTGTGTTTCTCTCTCCATTTTGTGGTAATGGGGCACACACACACTTTAACCACTCCATGATGGCCTCAGATTCGCACAAGGAAAAGCAGCTGTGAAAATGACCCTCTGTCGTGCCTGTAGTCAAAGGCGCTAAACCAAAATATGCTCACCGCACTCCATGAGAAGGGCTTTACTTAAGAAGTCAGCGTGGAGGCCGTGATGTTGTAGTTTTATCGTCACTACACAGCTCTGACGTACCTTTAAAGAAGACAAATTTGCCGTCGTGGCGTTCATAGGCAGCGTCGATGTCGTTTGGCAGACCGTTCCAGAAGACAGATATGGGCATCGGGTAGTTGTCCAAAACTCGGTTTCTGCGGACGCGCCAGAACCAACGACCCTGGAAAAGCAGGCAAAAAATAGACGATGTTTAAACTTAAAAGCTACTATATAGATAAATATCTAATCAGCCAATCAAATGTCAGAAACTCTGACATTTGTTGGTGCCAAACTGGCTGGTCTGAGTATTTCAAAAATTTAATTAAAATGCCTTGTTGATGCTACAGGTCAGAAAAGAACGGCCAGACTGGTTTGAAATGACTCAACTTACCACCTGTTACAGCAAAGGAAATCACTCATGCATGACACATTGAAGCTTGAAGCACACAGGCTACAGCGGCACCTTTATTAGGTGTTCTGTGTACCTAATAAAGTGGCAGATTGAGTGTACAATTCCTCTAACACCCTTGCAATGAAATGGCGACATATCCAGGGACCCTGTGTCAGCTGGAGTTGGTTCTAGCTTCCCCTGAGAACCTCAAAGGCAAAGCAGAATAGAATAGAATAGAATAGAATACAATGAGCCCATTGGGATACATTTGTGCTGGGCATCCATGAATGGTGCCCCACCACACATACTGTTACCACAGTATGACACCACACATACAAGACAGTTTTTTAGCTTATTCAATTGAAATCAATGCAGTTTTATTTGTATAGTGCTGATTCATAACCATTCATTATCTTAAGGCCAGAAGAAACCCGACCCGGGAACACAATGAGCAAGCACTTGGCAACGGTGGAGAGAAAAATCTGGACGAAACGGGAAGAAATCTCTGACTGAACCAGACTCGGAGTGTACGAACATGTGCCTCGAGCTTATATATACATGTACAATCAGCCACCAGCAACAGTCCACATACCAGGCTGCAGACACTGTACAGATGTTCTACCAAACACTGCAAATACTCAAAATAAAAACTGCACATATGTCTTCCCAGATGTTCTCCACCAAACCAAATGTCAAAACACAGCACATTTCTAAACCAGAAATCTATCCTTTCTGTTCCTAGGATGGATGGATGGATGGATGTTTTGCCATCTTTCATCAAACATAAAAAAGAAATTTCCCTTGCGCAACTTCTTGTTGTTGTGACTCAAAGCTGGGTCGTGTGAGTTCACAGATTGTAAACGTTAGGTGTTAGGGTTGTAAAAAAAAAAAAATTCCAGGAACCAAGGTACTAATCAACAACATGTGGGTGCAACTTTTAACAGGGATGCCCACACCTTGGTTGACACCAAATTCAAATTCAAGGACTTTCCAGGACCAATTCCTTCTAATTCAGTGACTGAATGTGCTGACACAGCTTAATATGGGAGGGCAACTTGTAAGAGTTCAACAAGTCAGTCAAGTCTGTTTTAACCACCCAATCCAATGCAAACCCTGTCATTGTTTTGTCATTCTCACCTTGAAAACAAACATCTCCCCTCTCAGCATGGTCACCGTGTCAAAGTCCCCATCACAGATGTCAGGGGCCTGGTTGTCCGGCACTTTGGGAGGACGTGGAGGAGGAGGAGGATGAGGGGGCCGAGGAGGATGAGGAGGTGGAGCAGGAGGGATGTCTTTTCTAACCCGCGGGGTGACAGGTTCGGGCTCACGCACTGAGACAGTGGTAGTGGAAGTGGGGGGAGCCAAAGTTGTGGTAGGGTTGGGGGTCAGCTCTGGACGGGCTGGTGTTGGGTTGGGTGCCTCAGGTTTGGGGTCAGTGGGGGAAGCGTAAGTAATGTCATCTTCACGAGGTGAAGAAGAGGTGGGAGAGTCATCAGGAGTGTGAGGAGTAGTGGGTGGAGCGTCAGCGCCGAGAGGAGGACCTTGGAAGGAAAACATGGAATGTTTGTGTTTAAAATAAGAAAATTAAAGACTTGAAATCACAGCTACAGAGGCCAAAGGGAAAGCTCCAGCCGAGATTAAATAAACCCCTTCAATGTGTCTCTGTGGCATTTCTTTTATTCCTGCTCTTTCATATTCTCCTCACAGTGCCCTCTCCATCTCCCTCTCACACAAAGAGAAAGTATTTTTCCATTTTGTGCAGCGGCTATAAGCTCACTTGACTGATTGTGCCTGTGCTGCTCTCTACAAAGAGGAGCCGTGCTGGTTGCTAAGAGAGGAAAACAGCCAGAGTTATGTAACATCGACAGACAGCTGATGGCCTCACAGATGCACTGACTTACTCTGAACCAAAAATATATCTAGTACGAATAAATCAAGGCTGCAGTGCTGCTAGACAGAGACATGGATATGTGGAGAAACTTGTTATCTGCAGCATTTTAACCAGCCCTTCTCCCGATATTGTTCCTGTTAAGAAATCAAAGGTTCTATAGAAGCTTCAGCTGCTGTTCAGACACATGTTGACCCTTAATTCAAATGGTGAAAGATAGAACAGTATCTGATGATCAGAAACTGGCAAAATGGTGACGCTGCTGTTACATAAATACCTCTACAAGAGAGCACAAATGTTTATTATTCACCCACAAAGTTTACACTGTGCTAGCCTTCAGATCCTAAGTAGAAATCAGCTCTTTCCTCTACACCATCATTTATAGTTGATCCGTTTAATAAAAGGGAACTACTGTATAATTTCACTGCAAATATTTACCTGACAGCATTTACAGCAGAAAACTGCTTTGCCAGAACTTCCCTCTGATGCAGACCTTGGGTGGAGACATATCAATAGGGCCAGGATTGTGTGGGTGTGTGGGGAATTGGGGTTTTCTTAAACTAAACCATATACCACATTCTTAAAGTGAATCAGATTTTTTTCTTCTGTTATGTGGCACCACAGACGTAACCAAGACAAAACAATGAACAGTAAATAAATATGTTTAAAAATGGAAATGATTCTCCTCACTGAAAATGTCTGAATGTTTTTGTCTGGAGCAAAAAAAAAAAAAAAACACAGTGTAAACAATGTAGGTGATAAATTCACATCTGTTTGAGCTGTAATTACAGCTCTAATAAGAGGGTGACTGTAGGAAAACACCCACACACTGTTACACACACACAAAGCTCTTATCTGTCTATTAACAATGCCATCCATTCACTCAGCAAACGCATGATAACATCATAATGGCATGCCTGACATGCTGTGTCGAGTGAGGTCCACTATATCTCCTCACAGCTTCTGGCTTCCTGTCTTCCTCTGATGAGGCTCCAGATGTCGTACAACTCTGTGATAGAACCTTGAACCAGAGCTGTCGTACTGCATTTCTGCATCCTCCCAGTGATCTTAAACATCAAAAAAACTTTCCATCTGTCCCCTGTTCACTGTCCTCAGGCAAGACACCGTCAGACTATTTCTGTCCCCACAGCGGCTGGAAGATGATAAAAATCCTCTAAGAGGATTCTTTTAAAACGAGTTGAAAAGACATCAGTTGTTTAGTAAAAACCGAGGAAATTAAAGGATGTGACCATAATCACAGTACGTTTTAGTTACAGGCCTTGACCTGTCACGCGGATACAGGTTGTTTATACAGCACAGCTGCTCGTAAATGGGTTAGCGTTTGGTATCATACAAGCATAGCCAAAACTGCTTTGTTCACAGTTTTAAAAATGGTCTTTTACGAGCATAAATAATGACTAATAAAGTGTGAATTAGTGCCACAAGGCCTTGACCTGAAAATTGGGTCAGGAATGATTTCACCACAGCTGCTAGCAGGTGGTTAGCTTTTTGTATCACACAAGTATAGCCAATACTTAGCAAAACTGCTAGCCTAGCCTAAACCTGAGCTTTGAAACATATCAAGGTATTCTGCTAGCATTAATCATGACTAATAAAGTGTGAATTAATGCCACAAGGCCTTGACATGAAAATTGGGTCAGGAATGATTTCACCACAGCTGCTAGCAAGTGGTTTGCAAAACATTCCAAAACTGCTAGCCTAGCCAAAACCTGAGCTTTGAAACATATAGAGGTCTTTTGCTAGTACAAATAATGACAATGGATTATCTAAAATTAGTTAGCTATCCAGTCTTGGGCTGCAACAATTCATTATGCTTGAGTTTTTTTCCAGTAATTAATACTTTCTAAGATTTTTCAGCGTCTTAAATGTGAATATTTTCTGATTTCTTTGCTCCAGACAACAAAGAAAATCATTAAAACTGAGTATTAGATTAATTTAGAAAATGACCAATGTGAAAATATTACCATGTGATAAGTTTATGACATCCAGATTTTGTCAAGAGCAGCTTTCAATGATGTTGACACTGCAGACAAAGAGGTGCATCAGAATCTCACCATATATGTACTGTATTCCTTTGACGTCATCCTTGTGCAGTGTAAAGTTGTTTGTGTCGACCCACTGGTAAAAAGGAGCCATTACTGCACTGGGGTTATCTGAGTGCTCCAGACCCAGAGCATGACCAAGCTCATGGACGGCAACCAGGAACAGATCTATACCTGCAACACAGACAATGACACGGGTGAAATATGGGATTATGTGTTGGAAATATCCAATTTAAACCAAGACAACGTGATACTCAATATGATATTTATTAACATAAAGTTGCATTCAAATATTTACCATGTAAATAAAATAACTCATACTCTATTGTTCATTGTACACGTTTGACACAGTTTGACATTTCTAAAGACTTCAATTACATGTGAGCTACTGCTTTAATGTGTTGGATGTTTGCATCTTTTGTTTTCACACCTCTTCCCTTACACTTAAGTAAGTATTTCCTGGCACTTACCAGGCTAATCATAAATAAGAATTCATTTGCGCGGTAAAATTAAGGTTAAATAAATAAAGTAATAATAATAATTAACTGTACAATTTTGCTGAAACACTCAGTGTGAGCTGAGCTGTTCCACAATTTTGCAAATCATGATGACACTACAGCGATAACGACTCAGAGAACAATACAACTAAGGGATTAAATTAAACGACAAAGATAATTAGAGGTTTACATATTATTAATTGGGAATCAATGGTATCAAATTCCCTCTGGTTATGTCATTCCTGCACCAGAAACCGATTCGAGTTCAGATCCCACATAATTCAACAAACGCTGACCTTTAGGATTATGGTTGTCAAGCGTCCAGGGTTCATCAGCATCAAAATGTGTATCGCCACCAATTCCCGGTCCTGGATAGTAGGCGTGAGCCAATGACCCCCCCTCGCCATCAAACAAGGACATATCCCCATGGAAGCCAGAGGCAAACAACAGCAGGATGTCGGCGAGCTCCGCTTGGCTGCTGTTGGAGTGCATGTTGTTTTCCACAGGCCGCTCCTCAAAGGTGAGCGGGGTGACCCGTCCCCACACATCAAAGGCCTTACGGATTGCTCTGTACATGTGCTCCTCTCCCAGCGATGACGGGACGATCTGGTTCATGATACTGAAGCCACAGGAAAGAAAAACACAGATAAGTTATTTTGCTTTACTTGCTTTACTTTACTACGACACGTTTATTCCACTACTATTTAACCTGTAGGTGATGTGGTCTTTGTCCCACTGCTGCCCAGTGAGTGTGTAGCGTTTCCTTCTTGCACCTTTACCAGGCTCCTCCGGTTTTCTGTCGGGGAGACCACAGCGTGGCCGACGCATGGCTCTACACAGGCGAACACACAAAAACACAAACTCACAAACAACACAGATTTTTTTCCAGTATATTTTACATGATTCATCTTGAAATCAATTGGTTTCTAATTGCTGAAATCCTCTTCAGGTCCTGACAGGCATCAATTAATTAAGTTGTATAAAAAAATATAGGAGGAAATCAGGCATCTGTAGCACTACACCTACACCAGTGGTTCCCAAGCTTTTGATTTCCATAAATTGAATTAATAACCTCAGAGCAGACAAAGCTCATACACTGAATTATGACACTACAACCCGCAGCTGCTTATCTTGCATGTTGATCACTGAGGTTTTAAAAGTTCTGTCATCTGGTGTACTCCACTTCGAGTTGTCACGCAGAGCTAGACTGACCAGCAGCTATTTATAGTATCAAATGAGTGGTATCACACTTCTTATGTTCACTCATGGCAATAAAAAAAAACATGTGACATCTCCTTCAACCATATACAGTTTACAGTATGAAAACAATGGACTATTAGATTCAATCAAGGTCACAATGTGAATATAAGGATATGATGCAATAGTCTGACCAGACTCATTAGTGAGCAGATGATATTTAAAAGCAAAAATAAAATCTTATCATCGTGGAAAAAAAGGTTATAAAGAGTTGTAACAGTTCCACTTGTCAGTGTTGATGTGAACATGTGAATCTGGGAACATAATTCTTGCAAATGTGTGGTTGCTGTGATGTGGGATTTTTTTTTTGCCCAGTATCTTCAGAAGGCTCAAACTAAAACGTGTGGCCTTGTATCATTCCATGTGGAGTGGCATACATGGAGAGAGGAAAAAAAAAACCTAGAACAACAGAATTTTGAGAAACCTAATTTTCAAAAGAAACAAATAAAACGAAAAACAAATTCCTTCAAGCCTTTAAAACACACCACAGAGTCCCTGGTGTCATGTTGTGGTCACTGCAGACAAAACTCCACATGTTTGTGAGGAAGACATCAAGCGAAAAAAAACAACACAGCACTACTACACAACACGGAGCTGCTTACGCGACAGTGGCGGGGTCCATGTGTCCAGTCACCTCCAGCCCGTAGACGCGCTGCATGTCACTGATGGCGTTGGACAGGATGTGAGCCGACTGCATGGTGGACATCTGCCTGCTCGCCTGAGACAGGTAGCCAAACCTACGAAGCCAAGCCTGGGGAGAAGACAATGATTCCCACTTAGTTTGGTCTGCGTTTAGTTGTTTCACATGCGGGTGATGTCGGACGTATGTCGGGGGGGCGTCAAACTCAAATGACCTGGGGGCCAATGGACTTCTTGTCTGCTCAAGAAGTGTAAAATTATAACACAGTATTCCATCATGATATCGCAATAAAGACATTCATGGTGATATTTCACAGAATTTCAAAATAAAAGTGGTTGTTTTGCTATAGAATAATGTATACTCGATAACTGATACACCAGGGCAAATATCAATATTTACACAGTACACAGTCTCTGCCAGCTTCACTCGTCTGGCGTCACTACTTCATGTCTCCTTGTGGCGGCGCTGCTCAGATGAATGAGGAGAAACTTGGGTGGAAGTTACCTGGCTGAAGAAGAGGGAGTTTACAGCTGGATAGCGGTGGAGAAAGCTACGTTAAGAGATGCTCCATCCACGTTCAATACATAGACTTTATGCACTTTGTTCTCTATGCTGTGAATAAATAACACAGAAATCCTGCACTTTTAACTTTTCACATTAACGTTTTGTTTTCTTCAGTTAGACAGATATTGTGATGAATCGCTATGTGATTGTCTTGCAATATGTTGATTATCACAGAATCAATGTATTTGTGATATTATTGGTATCGTGTATCGAAACCCTGTGATTCCCACCCCGAATACTGTATATATAATGCAAAATTAACCTATTATTATCAAAAACGTATCATAAAAACGTCCAGAACTGTGCAGCCGGTCACACACGCTGTGTTTAAAATAAGAGGAGGTCGTCAGCCATGTTTTGATAATAACATTATATTAAGTGATGGGCCCGTGTGTGGCCCACGGGCCGCCAGTTTGACACCCTTGACGTATACGATGTGTAAGAAGGAGGCATTATTTTCTTTGTTTTTCCAGGAACGAGCAGCTTCTGATGAAGTTTAAAGGAAAAACAGAATGAAGAGATACAAAACAGATGGATCCCATTAACATTACAACATTCCTGTTTGTTTTGTTTTTTTTCCTTCTTGCAACTGACACTGATAGTATCAAGAAGGAGAGAAGAAGAGAGGACAGGACAGGAGAGGAAATCTAAGACCATTCTAGACAGTAATTAAACCCTATGTCAATAAACTAAGCTCTGCATATGTGTAATTCTAACTAAAAGTCTCTTTCTTTTGATGTTTTTCTTTGCAAGTAAAATGAAGTGTGTGGAGCCACGTCGCCGAGTAAACAGGACGATGGCTCCGGGAGAAGAAGGAGAAGAAAAAAAAACTCTGTCAAGTTTAAAGATGTGCCCTTTTAAAACAGCCTCCACAGCAAAAACAACACCACAGGTTGTCTCATACTCATGTAAGTACAAATCAAACACAGGGCCGGGGGCAAAACACACACACATGCACACGCACAGAATCATACTACATACATTCACAATATGAGGACAATTCTTCATGACCGTGTCTACATAACATGACAAGTCTTGACCCATCTGATGCTAGTGCTGAGCAAGTGTCTACAGAACAGGGAACAAGTGAAGTGAAGCTCCTCATACAGTCCAGCTGAAGTCAGTATATACTGTATAAACATTTACATATGAAAGCACATTATTAATAATAATAATAATAATAATAATAATCTCAACCCTATTATAACTTCCTTTCATCTATAACTAGAGCTGCAACTAACGATTAAGCGATTCATGTGTCGATTGTTTTCTTGATGAATCGAGTACTTGTTTGGTCGGTGTTTCCCAAACCTGGAAATGATAGTGATGTTCTTAAATGTCTTGTTTTGTCCACCAAGCAAAATGATTGAGTTTTAATTATTTCTTTGTTAAACGGAGCATAGAAATAGGGAATTATTCACATTTACGAAGCTATCTATTAAATAGACTTTGTAAAATACAGTGGTGTAAATATGGACGAGCAATGTCAGCTATGGACTTTTCACAGGAGGCAAAATTTATTCCCAATAAGATAATTTGCTTTCTCATCCTCCTCCTCTTCCTCACATATACTTCACACAATGGTGTAGTGACATTAGAGGAAGATGGAGCCACAGGTAAGGTAATAATTTATTCTTTTTATGTTATTTGTTTTATTTTCTGCGATCACATACCCTAATTTATACAGGAGAACTGTCATTTCTGATTTTCCTCCAAGTACCACCAGAGGAAGCTTGTGCACCAGTGGTGGAAACGCACCACAGTTTGAGAACTATGAGAAAATAAGAAATAAGAAAGAGAGTTTCCTGGTAATGTGGCTGTTTTATGACACCTGTAAACACATGAAAGCTTCATATACTGCACCTCAGCACTGAAGGTTTCCTCCTCCTCTGTCACTGTGCTGCACACAACCAGAGAGCAGGACAACAATGTGGTTATGATGATGATGATGATGTTGTGTGTCCATGGTTGCTGAGACGCCATAGTCTTCATCATGTGCAGCCCGTGCTCCTCAGACGTGGAGACAAAAAGAGGTGCCGGGATTTTCTCTCTGTCCAAACAACTTACGTCTTATCTGATCATTACTGGAGTTTGCACATCAATAAAAATAAAAGATAGGAAAAACAGCAGATTACACTGGTGCAGGCGTGTTCAGACAATCACAAGGAGATAATAATCCATTCAGATTTGAGCCTCATGGCGCTTCAGTGATTTCCTTTCAGGCGTAAAAAATAAAAACCTCCAGCTGCTTCCAGCAGAGATATGAGCGTCCTTTGTCCTTCTACAAGTCCACAATGTCTGGTCTGGTCAGCGTAATGACACAAGAAAAAAGAAAAAAGAAAGAATCCAGTGAGTGTTCCTCACTTTCTATAAAACTCCAGAGGCGCCTGAGCGAAAACAAAAAAAAAAAACAACGAGCCTCAAAAGTTAAAAAGTGTTTGACCTTGGTGTAGGAACAGTGACATCAGAGCTGAATAACACTGTATGAGCTGTGACTCTGCTCAGGTCACACTGACTTTCACCAGATCACGGTCAGAGAAACAGCTGAGAGCCACACTCAACTTTTCTAATCATTTTGCTGGGAACAGTCAACAATCTCCTCCTCCTCCTCCTCCTCCTCCTCCTGCTCCTGCTTCTCCTTAACAACAGTGCAGAGCCGCGTCAGGGTGACACCTGCTGGTAACAGACGGAACTGCAGCTAAATATCAACGGCCGTGATCACCAGAAGAAAAGTTTGGATTCAAAGCAGCCTTGTATAAAGTACCTAAAAGGGATACATGAGTAAAAGTACAAGTATCTTACCACAAAATTACTTTGGTAGAAGTTGAAGTAAAAAATTTTTGTAATATTAACCTAAAAGGTTAGACAAAAAAAACCTGATTAATTGGTATAGAAAAGAATCAATATTTTACATTAAATTCAAGATAAATTCATAATGAGGAATTATTTGAATACATTGAAATCCGCATCATATCACTCATGAGTGTTCAATTAGGTCCTCTTTCTTAAAATATCCAGATATTGTGCATCTGAAAATTTAATAAATATTTTGAGTTGTGAACAAAGGCCTTCCAGTCTGTATTCAAAATAAATTTAAATTAAGAAGGAAATTGTAAAAGTTTATATTTTAAGATTGTAAACCTATGGAACAAGCTCGTACATGTACGTGTTGCTCTTATTTATGCTGAAGTTATGAAAAGTCTGCTGTTGAACAATTTAAATTTGATTTTGTGGTCATTGTGGCTGATAATCTGGATTATTTAATTAAATGTACAGGTTACTCAGCCTATTCTTGTTCTTCAAGAACAAAACAAAATATATTCATTCATTCAATCATGTGTCCCCGGACAACAATAAAAAAAAGGACATTACAGGATTATTGTCAAAGTTTTATTTTTGTCCTCAGTGCTCCTCTGTCTGCGTAAGCCTCCGCCTGCCCGCCTTTGCCACAGTGATGAGGATGATGAGGAAGAGGCCCACAGTCCACACACCGGCTACAGGAAGCACCACCATCGTCAGCATGCCTAAAAAACAGTTAAAAAGATTAAATAAAATACATACTTGTACCCACAACCACCTAAAGGTTACACACTACAGCTTCAAGTACACTGTTCCCATCTCTGGAAGCGGGAGTGTGGTTATATTAAGCTTACTGGATTGTGGTCCGTCTGGAACTTCGATCCTGATGGGTCCGTATGAAAGGAGACCCTGGGCGGGTTTTGCTCTCACTGCTTCTCTCTTACTGATTGAATTACAGCTCTGTAAAGACACCGAACACAGGAGACAACGTTAAGACAATGTCTACATTTACAGGTCATAAGTGAGAGTGAAGTGAGAGGGGTGAGCTCACAGGTGTGCAGGACAGGTGGTCGTCTGGCTCGCACAGCTGCACCGTGCAGTGAAGATAGAGACTGTGAGGCTCCGACGTGAAGCGGAACATGCTGAAGCTGTAGCGCACAGTGGAGCTGGCGCCATTACGTGCGGACTCATCCTCGGTCACGTTCACAAAGGAGACAGTCTGGTCTTTCACACACCTGAGTTAAAAGAGACGGAGGGGGTTATTTATTTTATTGCATTCATGGCGAGTGAGATTGCAGACTGTTGACCGGTACCCGTTTTGAAGCAGGGCGTGGACTAATCCCTCCGTCGAGTTGGGCTGGGGAGTCTGCGTGGCCCAACACTCGTTAAGTCGGAGCAGGAAAAAATCTGCCGGCTCCGTCACCGTCACGGCCACATACACCTGCACACGTGAAGAAAAAAAAAAAAAAAAACACAATTATTTTTTTTAAAGCCAACACTCAATTCAACACACAATAAAAAGGCCAATAAACTCTCAGCGGGAACATTCTCTCACCTTGTCTCGGAGTTCGATGGTGGGGGCGCTGACGAAAGCCTGTGTGTAAGTGTGATCTGTGTACAGCAGCATCTGTATCGTGGCGTCCAGCTCATCCACACGCACCACCATCTCACTGTCCCAGGGCAAGAGGACACAGAAAACGCTCAGCTGCTATGGAGATGGAGGCTGTTATCTGACTAAAATATGTCAATTCAGATAGGAGGGTGAGAGTGCATCACTTCTATGGTGCTACAGGTGATTCATGAGGTCATCTCATATGGCCAATTTATTAGGTACACCATGGATTGATTACAGGGGTAGCGTCTGCTATCCTGATGATATTCATCACCATATTTCAATAGGGTTCTACTGTACATAACTACATAACAGTGGTAATATAATGTGATGTATCCTAATGACCGGGAGGCCCACTGGCTCTTAATCTGTCCCAGAGGTAACCCTGTTCAACTGCTTGTTAACACAAATATGGAACCGGCTAATCACATGGCATCAATTCAGTGCATTTAGACATGTGCACGACCATCTTAAGTTTAAAAAGAGCTGATTTAAGTGACTTTGAACATGACTCGTTCTGACCGATCTTAACTGAGATGTTCACACTCCACCATCTTCAGGCTTTACAGAGAACATTATTTTCAAATTCACAATCTTTTAAGGATTTCAAGGACCCATGGAAACCCTATGAACCTTTGGACAGAAGGGCGTCTACGAACCATTTACAGCCTCTCATATGTTGATCCACCGAGTAAAGACTGGCGATATATCAGTTCAATATTACTCTTTATGAGGACTACTACAGGACACCAAAAATATCAACTCCTATACTCAATTATGCAAAGATTAGTATCATTTCTAACATCTACAGTAGGTTTTGAAACATAATACAATCAAAAAAACTATTAAACTGCAGTCTTGGCATGGTTTCAAATTGCTTTTTGAATTTGAAAATGATAAGAAGTCCACAGACTGTGGCTAAAAGCTTCTTAACAACAAAGTTTGGCTTTGTTTTCTGTCCACCTGCTTCTTTCAACGTCAAGAAATTTACCTTTTAGCTCTTTCATGCCGTCTGCAATCTGATACATGGAGAGCAAATAATCTGGCATTCTGGCTTGAGATGACTAAAATCTGCATGTTCAAAATAAAATGTAACTGTACATACCTAAATGGAAAGATTAACTTTAAACATCCAGGTGAAAATAACATGAATAGATAAAGACATGGCATCAGTGTCATTCCTGCTTACGTGGAAAATGGTACGACCGGGAAAGGCAGACTGACGCTCCTGATGTACGGAAACACACACGTGTAGTTGATCTTGATGATTGGATCTCTGATGATGTTACCACTGACCTGAGGGTCTGACTGGAGGCTCAGAGCGTATGTGATGTGAGTAAAGTTTGTCTGCAAGTGCGGAAGAAGAAGAAGAAACATAAAGGAAACGTTAATAAATACTCACTGTACAAAAGAGACATGAGCTCAAATTTGTGCAGTTGTACCTCCAGCGATTTGCCGCCACAGACCAGATACGTCTCCTTGGAGACAGTGGACATGTAGTAGGTCACGCCGTCGATGACCTCCTTCTGAGCGCGACAGGAGCGGTTGGGCAAGTGCAGGGACTCCAGCGGCACGTTATGGTACTTGAAGAAATCCTCAATTGCTCTGATGGCGATGTAGTTGCTCCCACACAAAACTGTAATATTTCCATCTGGAAAAAACCCCCCAAACATGCCGATGAAAATGTACACAGCTTTAAAGCAGGGCCTTACATAAGAGGATGCATGTACTGCTGAGTCAATTCAGTAGAAAATCAATGTGATTGTTGAATGTGACAACCACTATAACTGAGGAGGCTACGTTATAGTGGCTTGGATTTGATCTCAGGGTCCAGTGTGTAATAATGCTCTTTCTGTACATTTGATCCCATGGAGTTTATGTATTTACTCGTTTTCCATTACTTCATAGTACCTCGTTAACAAGGGCGGGGTTGTGAGAGCAGTTGTGTTTTCAGTGTACTGAATCATTTGAATTAAAAAAAAGAATAGTTCAGTCCTTCCTGTATGACCGGAGTCATCTGAGCGGGTCGTGAACGGGTCGTGAACTGATCTACAGTTCGGCATTGTTCACTTTGAGTCATTAAAACAGCATAAGGTATTATCCATAATGGAAGAGCAAGTAGAGCCGAGTCAAGCTGAGTAGTGCCAGAACTGTAACATGGAAAAGCGCCAATAATACCAATGTAGGCCAAATTATTTCTATGTTAATGTGATAAACACTTGTACATTGTGGGTTGTACTGTATATTAAATTGCACACTGGACCTTTAAGCAGGATATACAGCAGGACAGGTCAAAAGGGCTTCATTTGACCTGTCCCTTATATTAAAAGAAAAAGTTTGAAAATATAAATAAGAAAGCAAAAAAATCTACTAACATCACAGTTTTGGACCACCATGTTTTTACAATAGCCCACAATGGACAAACTAAACATATTTTGACATTTTAAGTCTGTAGTGGCTTGTGTCGCTGGTAGAATTGTGGGAAATGTGGGGATTTAAAGCATAAAATAAATGGCTGTGGTGCTCATTTAGAGGAAACTGGTGAATTAAGTGCACAGCAAGAAAACAACAACAATAACTTTGCCTACTTTTTTCACACTGGTCGCCATAAAAGCCCACTATACATTTGCAGCGTCTGCGGTCTTTAGTCATGGCACATCGCGTGGGGTCTTTACAGTGTTCCACGCTGCAGATTCCTACACACACACACACACACACACACACACAAAGACGCGACTTAATCTCATCATTACATGACGGTGTTTATATGTTTACTAGTAAACATTGTTACCTGCCAGACAGTAGCACGTGAAACCAAGGAGAAGCACGAGGACCACGCTCAGCTGTGACGACCAAAAAATGACATATTTTCCTCTTTAACTGTGTCAGCTGTTTGATAATGTAGTATTTAGTTTATGACTAAAAACCCGCTCAACATGTATCTCATTTTTCTTGTTTTTTTTCAATAATGAACTTTTTCATACTCACCTTCAAGCCGATTTGGATCATTTCTCTAAAAAAATATCTTTAATTCGTGGTTTTTAAATACAATATAATCGCGGTAAAACCGGATGCCCTCTCTGTTGTCGTCTGTTTTCAACACCTGCTGTTAATCAATCATGAACACCTGCTGAGCTCGAGCCACAGACAGCGCTCGCGCTCATTAACGTTTCCTTGAGGAGGAACTCCAATCAAATACACTGTGCATATTATTATATATATTTCATTTTTATTAGGTATTTAATGTTTTTCTTTGTTCATATAACATATCTTTATTTTATTGTGTTACTATCTGAACGAACTGTAGTAGTAGTTATAGATTAACATTATATAAAAATAAATTTTTTACTATAGTTTGTAATTATTTGTGTACTTGTGTGTTATACAATTTAGGTGAATTTATCGTCACTTCTCAATTTATCTTCAATTATACAAAATATTTTGTACATATGCAGCACTTAAAAGTGTACAATTACCTTTTTTGAAACAAATTTAATTTACAAAATCATAATTCTGAGGAAAAAAGTCAATATTCTGTGATTTAACACAGAATTCTAAGGAAAAATTCAGTATTCTGCGATTTAAATCAGATTATTGAAGATAAAAGTCAGTTTTCTGTGATTTAAGAAAAAAAAAAAGTATTTTTTCACATGGCTCTAATCCTTTTCTATATTATTCATTACACCAGAATCCAGAATGAGCCTTTTATATTCATATCAGTAGCCACCCTGTACCTTTAAACATACTAAAGTGAAATCTCAAAGGTGAGCAATTTTGGATCACATGTTTTTAGGTAAAAAGATGGGACAGCGTGTTGTGACATGAGCGTATGACAGGAAATGTCCACAGGGATTGATATGAAGTGGGTCGCTGTGTTTCCTTCACTCAGAGGCTACAGTCCATATTTTCAGACATCATCAGACATGAGTTGTTTTTTTTGTTCCATATCAATACAGACACTGACTGTACAGCTGCTTTCTGACCAGACGACACGCTCGTGGCCCTCAGGTCATTTGAGTCTGAGACCCCTGGTAAAAACTGTCTGTTTTGTGTCAGGACACCAGAGTCAGGTCTGCGGCTGTCACGCACTGACACGTGTGTGTTTCTTTGCCATTAGTGACGCTGCCTCACTTAAATATGTGATTAACTCTTCCTGGTTAAAAAAGGCTCATGGACAGGAAAAACTAACTTCTACTGAATTACCAGTATTAAACATCTGAGGGATTATGGGACCTTAAATGCAACACAGTGGGGAAAAAAGAGAGAATCTAGTCCACAAATCACCTAACAGCATAAAAAACAGTACCAGCGATGTTTATTAACAAGATGTTTTTGCTTTAAAGTCATAAACCCAAGTCTGACTTATTTAGTACAAAAGAGGAATTGGTGTAAAGTCAACGAAACGATAAACATGAAGTTTGAAAACATCTCATACATTCATCTTTTTTGATGAAACCTTTAAGTATTTTAAAAGAACAAAAAGAGCAGAAACAAAACAGGGGTAGAATGATTGTATTTATAAAAGGTCAAAGAAATACAGGGCTGTAAGGAGGTTGTGATGTGTTTAGATGATGGTGGTTAACGTTGCTTAGTTTATGAAATGATCAAAACAGAATAAAAGAGAAAGTGATGTGAAGAGACGAGAAAAACCATTAAATATTAATAATCAGATTTACTAACACACCAGTGTTTGCATACATGCCTCTGAAATTAATTTCCAGGTTCTGAAATGCATGTTAACCATTTTGACACTGAGGAAAATCTCTCCTTTTGCAAATGACCTCCTTTTGCAGCGTCACAGCGTTTTGTTCTTGGTCTCGTCGTCAGTGGTGCAGTGCCACCCTGGTGTTGTGAAATAGCCGGGTTATCTGAGGTGTTTGTCATCGGCCTGATTCACAACACCAGCTGCAGCACACACACCTGAGAGGCGGCTCTTCTGCTGCCCGAGGGATTGAAAACACACACGCACACAAACACACGAGGAAGGCAGGAAAAATACAGTTGACTACAGCCTTCATTGGTCAGATGTGTATCAGTGGCTCATCATCAACTTTCATATACACCAGGTGATGTTGGCACTCTGTGCTGCATCAGTGCCAGGCTTTGGTCTCTTTGATCACAACAGCATGGCACTTTGGCTCAGCTCCATCCGTGCGCGACCCTGAATGAACTCAACATCTCCGTACAGTAATGTGGAACAGCCAAGACAGACTGAACCTCCATCTGTGTTCTCTCAGGCCAGACTGAAGGGCATGAGAGTGTGGGCTACAGGATTAACCGAGGGGTGGGGGTGGTGGGGGGAGCAAGATTTGAACGTTTTTGTCTCCTGAAATCTGTGTTCACTGCTAAATGTTGGTGATTACCAAGCTGGTAGCTGTAGCTGGATACACCTGTGTGTTCCTGTAAGCCAAGTAGTTCTTCTCAAGGGGAAAAAACTGCTTATATGCTTCATAAATAAGGAAAGCTTTTCCACTCAGTAAAATACTGCCTTTCTATTTTTTTTTTATATCAACCTTCTGATACAGAAATATCCTTCCAGTCCTTCAGTTAGCTTCAGGCTAACCAACCAACCATCTGCCAGGGGAGCCGTCGTCGTGTCACAGACACTGAACTACTGCCTGTGGACATAAAAGTGGTTCAGGGCTGTAACAACGCTCAGATCGACTGCAGATGGTGATATTTGTCAATTCAAACCACAGAGAAGTGTCTAAAATGGATCCTTCAACAGATTTTGAATATAACTAGCAACAATTTGACCAAAATACTTCTCTTCCAGAGTCTGATGAGACTCACATGTAGCTTCTTTTAACATGACATGATTTATTTTTTTGTTTGTGTAACATGAAACATGAATTCACTGATGTTTGTGGTCAAAGCAGGTGCAGCCTGTGACCGTCACTGTTTTCAGTTATCATTTATTCCAGGGGAGTAAATGATAGAATCCAAACAGACCCGATGATGGAGGATGAAAATGTTTTTTGTTTTTTTAAGACAAACATGTGACCTGATGATCCCTCCATTTAAGGTGTGTGTTCGTGTCTGTCAAAATGTGTAATTTCCAAATAAAAATGAGACATGATTGGCTGCTTTGTGTGTGTAAGAATTACGGGACAAAACATAGGAAACTGTAAAAACTACACAAAATGAATTAAGAAAAAAAAAAGGCAGAATGAAAATAAAAAAGGAAACTGAAAAGTACTCTTATTTTTTTTTTTTATTCCAAATTATTACAGATACAAATATGAAACAACAAAATGAGGAAAAACAAACAAACAGGAACGGGGGAAATGAAGATGCATCTGTTAACACGATGATGAATATGTTGGCCTATACAACAAAAAATGGCAGGTAAACAAAAGTGTGTGTGTGTGACTGTGTGTGTGTAAGAGAGATTTTGACATCTCAGTTCATCAGTAATTCCATCTGCACCAGTCGTGCGTTGGTGTCCCCGGCCATGTTGTAGGGAATCACACCAGCAAAGGTGATCAGGGCTCTGGCCTGGCTGCGCAGTTGCTGTTCAAAGAAGGAGAAGCGTTAATACACCGATGCGAGTGTGGCGGTCAGATGAACGGCTGACAGCTGTGGCTCAGGACGATGGTGGTTTCATCATCAGCACCAAGTGTCATAAATGTAAATATCTATTAACTGGAGATAATTTATCGTACAAAAAACTAGGGCTGCACGATACCGACATTTTCAAATCAGTTGCTATTGCTAATTATTCTGACAAATGTCAGGTGATAAAAATAGGGTTCTCACACCTTGGTTGACATCAAATTCAAGGACTTTCCAGGACCAAATCACTTAAATTCAAGGACTGAACATGCTGACACAGCTTAAGATAGAAGGGTAACTTGAAAGAGCAGCTTCGCCCATGATGGTGTCCACTTTTATTGATTTGGAGCACTTTCTGCATCTAGACAAGCGATTGACCTTGGTGAGACAGATATCTTGAAATTTTAATTTCCCAGGCATCAATTAATTTGGTCTCTCTTGCTTAACGTTACTCGCCAGTTGTTCTGCATGGTATTGCAGATGTATTTGGTGTCCTCACCATATCCCTGTCCTCCATCGTCCTTTGTTGTCGACCTGGCGTGCCTGCTGCTGCTGGCGCCCCCTTCAGGCGTTTGTACTGTGTGAACAGGATGTTCATGGTGGCCAACAGCACCTCAGACAGGTTATGTCGCACCTGGGGAGGATGGGGAGGAGTAGTGAGATTAAAAAAAATATATATATGTATGTATATATATATATATATATATATATATATATATATATATATATATACATATATATGTACACACACACACACACAAACACATTTTTAGAAAAAAAGAAATACTGTGTGTTGTGATCTCACCTCGTCACTGAAGTTCCTGAAAGCAGCCACTCTCTCCTCCACACTCTCCTGACTGAGAGGTAGAAGCTTTAAGCGCTCCATCACCTGACACATACAGAGGAGGGCGACATGAACAGGAGCTCCATCAACATCCTCACATCTTATTAACGCAGATATTTCCACAGCATTATCACAGCTGCACTCACGTCATACGCTCTGTCGATGTGTCCAGCGTGGTACTCGTCAAAGAACGTCATCAGGTCTAAGAGCAGGTAGAAAGTACTGTCCACTGACTTCTCTCCCGTGATGCCCTGACAGCGATACCTGTGTTGAAAAAAGGATTCATTCCTCCGATACCATGCTCTGCACGAGAAACAGACTCGTCCAGGAGGCGAGTGTGTTCTTACCTTTCAGCAATGGCCACTGCTGTGTTCTTCAGCCTCTCCTTGTTGGACTGAGGAGCACTGACCTGGGCAATGACCGGACTCAACAGCTTGTTCATTAACTCCAGCACCTTATCTGGGTTCTAAACAGGGATTAGGTGATGATAGTGAGTGGATTCAACAGAGACTTGTTCAGAAAGATGGCGGTTCAGGATGTAGATGCTCACCTTGGCCAGCTCGTAGAGTTTGACTGCCTCCTCAAACAGGCCCTTATTCTCTGCCTCGAGAGCCACTTTACTGATGATGGCTCTGGTGTCCCCAGCAAACTTATCAATGACTCCAGGCTAAAGAGAGGAGGGGGAGAGACAAGAATGAGAATACTGCTCTACCTCTGATGCTAGAGCAGTGGATCAGCAGAGAGAGAAACACGGTCCAGAGTAATTGCTACATGTAAAGTTTCACAACCTTTCCCTATAACAATAAAAACAAGGAGCCTTTAAGGCCTGAATTACATGAATAATTCATGTTGAATACAGTGCCCTAGAAGGCTAAGACTGTAGTTAATCTGCACATTCACAGTATAGGAATGGGATGAAACATGCAGTGATATATATTTATATTTACGAGGGGAAAAGGCTCCCTTAAAAACACAACATCTTTGCAGAGCACCTCAAATCTTAGCTCACAAAGGCTACACAGCAGTTTTGTGAACAGCTTTTTGATCAGTGACAGTGGAGCAGTCCACTGCCGAACTGTGAAGTCAAAACATGTGGGGGACATGTGAACAAAGACAAGATTTCTAATAATAATGTCTGACAAAAAAACCAAACATGTGAATACAAAGAGTGACAGGAAAGAAATGTGAAGCAGGGAAATCAGAAGAAAAGGACATGGCTGCAAAGTAGGGGGAGGTAATGAAATGAAGGGGGAGAGAAGAAAGGTGGAGATAAAAACCCTACCTTCCTGCTGCCATCCTTTTCTAATCTCCCCAACAGCATGTCAAACTGCAAAAGAGGCAAAACCACAAAAGCATTTTCAGTAAGGTGTTTAAGTGCTAAATAAAATCTCTCTAAACCCACATTCTGACACAAGGATTGTGATTTCTGCCACATTTCCTTAACTATACATTTAAAATAATAATTATAAAATCAGTGATATTTGTTCACAGGAAATTACTTACAGCTGAAATATTGTATAATGGTACTTTTATATATACATATATATACACACATATTGACACAAATATTGCCCTCAAAAAGCATTAACCCCGTATTTTGAGTGAGATATGAAGAATATTTGAATCGTCTCATTCTCTACTGATGACACCTTTTAATCTATCCAATCTAAAGTATTTATGTTGGTCAGAGAGAGTGAAAATGTAACTTAAGAGGAAATAACTGCACAAGTCTGATCAAATGAGTGCAGGAGAGGAGTCACATGGGCAAACCTCTGACTCACAGCGGCTCACAGTGGCTCTGTGGGTGTTCATCTGTCATCTAGCGGTCACTTAGTATTAGTCTGGCAGTATAGAGCGGCGCTGACTGGAATTTAAAAACAGTGCATGTGTGTCACTCACCTCTCGACTCTCAATCACAAGCTCACTGACGCAACGCATGAACATGTTTTCTCCCTGGCTGTCCTTCTCATTCCTGCAGAAAGACACACAGTAGGAATTACACACACAAAAAAGTAATCATCAAATGCAATGAATTTTTCATCTGGTTATTGCTATGTGTCACATAATCCTCTCCCCCCTCAACACTGCCCGTGTAGAAAAGGGATGTGCTTGCGGGAAAGGGAGAGTAAAATTATTCACCGTAGGAAATAGAAGTATTGCAGGGCTTCCCGTGGATCAGTGGACTCAAACTTGCGAGTGTAAAGCATGAGCAAACGGATAAAGTTGAGGCGACGGATCATGGGAGGGTCTCCAGGCTCCTGGCTCACTGCATAAAGAACGGGTATATATATATTTTTTTTTATTTAAACCAAAACTAGTTTCTCCAAAGTCTGCACTGATTATTAGCAAGATTATTATACTCACACAGCTGAGCACTTTGGCCAGATGACTTCAGCAGCAGACGCAGCTCGTAAAGAACCAACGCCATGTGCACAGCGTGACTGCGCAGCCTCTCGACGCGAAACAAGAAAGCTAGAGCGGCCTCAAACTGAGCTGTCAGGAATAACACCTGGAAATACAGGAAGGGCTGCTGACTCGCTGAGAAATGGGACTCTCCTGTTGGGGGGAAAAATAGGAGAGAATTACATTAAATAAAGTAATTGAAAGTATTTTTATATTACTTAAACCTGCATTTCAGGTTAGGAGAACAGATATAACAGGTGAGTTTTATTGCGAAGCTTCGAATGAGACACTGATGTCATCTTTGATGTAAATACAAAAGCAATGTTTGGTCATAAAATTAAGAAATTAAAGAGTGGCGGTATGAAATTAAACAAAGATTCACAGGGAAGTTGTGATTTCATGGTCAGAGGTGTACACCAATAAGTCATCAAGATAAACCTCCTTATGAAAAACACACTGCTGTCAAGGAGCATCAGAAGGATCTAAATCTGAATCCATCTTGGTGTCCAGACTAGCTGAAAAGGGCAGCTCAGGTTTTAATCTGTGACATATACATCTGTAAACATGCAAATAAACTATTTTTTCATAACATTGAGCTGCTCGCCAAAAATTTAACTGCACCAGCTCCATTTACAGTGATGTACAATTGTCACTGCACGCCATGTCAACTTTTGACAGTTGCTACAGCAACTTACATGTGAGGGGTATTTTATAAACATTGTGTCTAGTGTAAGTACTTAGTCATCAACTTTACTTTTTTAATTATAATCCTTAATCCTCTTCCTGGCTGTAAGTTTGGGGAGCAGAGCAGGGTGGACGATGTCAGCCATTTTATAGCCTTATCTCAAACTCACAGCACTTTAGTTCAAAAAAAAGGAGAAAAAAAGAGAGCGTATGAGAGAAGGAGAGAGAAATGAAGTGAGGGAAAGGGAAGAAGGAGGAGAGATAAGGGTGTGGGTGGGAGGGGGAGGGCTGCAGCAGAGTGTGCAAACAAGAAAGGCGAAAGAAAAAAAATCACATGCAAAAGGCAAGAAAATGCGAACATGGACAAAAATCAGTGGGAGGAAGGAGGGAAAACAGCAGTGCAGGTGCAGGGAAAAAGAGGAAGAGGAATAAGAAAAAGAAGAAGATGGAGACGCAGCAAATGAGGGACAGAGGAACCTAAAACAGATGAGGCTGGAAAGCCTTGGCAGTATGTGGGAGAAATGGAGAGAGAGAGAGAGGGGCTTTGGGCTTTATATCCTGCTGTGAAGCAAGATGGAGGACAACAAGGAACACTGTAGCAGACGAGTGAGGGAGCTGAGCAGCAGGGAGAAAAAGGAATAAGGCTTTAGGCTGTACTTCCCACTGTGAGAAGGGAGTGTGAGAGGGGAAAATGGGAAAGCGTGAGAGCTACTAAAAGAGAGCGAGGACAGCACTGTAGGCTTATCGGAAAGGAGCAGGATCGGCCTGTGGAGAAGACAACACCCAGGGGAGAAGACTGTGTTTTTTGTAATCTGTGGTAGAGACAGCTAATGCCCCCATGCCCCCTTTCTGTGTTGCGGCGTGTGTGATTGTTTAAGTGGGTAGTTTTATTTTGAAATGGAGTGAAGTGGGGAATCAATGTCAAAGGATGCTCAGGGCTTCACTATAAATGGCTGCTCAGTTATGACCAGGGGAACACAGAAACACCATGACTGCCTTGGGGGGGGTGGGGGTGGACTAGAGCTGCAGCTAACGATTATTTTCATAATCGATTAATCTCTCGATTAATCGTTTGGTCCATAAAATATCAGAAAACCATAGAAAATGTTGATCGGTGTTTGTCAACCCTGGAAAGGATGATGTTCTCAAATGTCTTGTTTTGTCCACAAACCAAAATGATTGACTTTTAATGATTTCTTTGTTATCCAGAGCAAAAAAATGAAGTCTAAGAAGTTTTAACAATTGAAAATCTTATTTTAATCATGAAAAAAGCTTCAAACCGATTGATCGATTATCAAAATAGTTGTCAATTAATTTAGTAATCGATTAATAATTGATAAATCGTTTCAGCTCTAGGGGGGACAACTCAAATGTGTGGCCCTTGTACCCTATATGTAAGGCAACACAACGAAAAGTCAATTCACAAACAAATTCTACACAAATTTGTGAACTTTGCTTAGCGTTACTGCTCACTATGATCAAGCATTTTGAATTGACTACACGGCTGACTGACTTCTGGCTGGCTTGTTATCCATAGCAACAGCTGCCGAGGCTCATGGGTATTGCAGTAATTAAAGAAGTTCGACATAGATGACAGTTTCAAGGCAAGTGTCCACAAGGATACTCTTCCCTGCGAAGGAACACTGAGATTATCATTCACCTGAGAATTTACTTTGAGGGAAAACAACTTTAAGATTTTGCCAATTTGCTATTGCATTTTCAGTTTATATTTTCAAAGGGCCGTGTGGATGCATACACACCATGTTTATCAGTGCGTGTTTATTCATACACTGGACAGACCGTGACACACACTGACATACCATAATCCTCCAGCAGCTGTTTCTGTAGTTGTGGCAGGGTCAGTCTGTCCTGAGGAGAGCTGCTGCTGTCATCGTCAAAGCAAACCTGGTTCAACTGCAGAGACAAAACATACATACACAATATGTGAGTCCCAACCGTGATGTTTTGTGTATAATTAAGCTTTAACTCTTTTAAAAAAAAAAATCACCAGGTTCTGCTTTGGTCACACAAACTAATTGAAATAAAATAAACAATAAATGGAAAGAGGTATATGAAGAAATGGAGCACACCTTAAGCCAGAGGTAGTCTTCGGTCTTATCTGCCACCTCTGCGTGGTTATCACTGATGTCACATTTACCGATCAGGCAGTAGACGGCTCTTTTGTAGGGGTCAGCGCTGTTCCTTAGCACTCTGCGGTAGTGGAGTCGAAGCTTGTTCTCTGAAGTTGGGGAAAGGCTGAAAAGAACAAAACAGCAAAAAAAAATGTTGCAGTTTGACCTCCTTTGACATGAACGGACATCGTAACATAGAACAAGCAGCTGCTGTGTTCTCACCGTATGCCAGGGCTGTTCATGTACTCCTGGAACCAGGTCTTGAAGTCTCCCAGTTGATGTTGCACCCTGTTCACCACCTGCATGGCTGCAGTCAGATCTCCACAGCGCAGGCAGTAGTAGATCACAGCCCACACTGGGTGGCCCTCAATCTCTCCATCCTGTTGTATTCAGAAATGTTTAATGTTAAACAGTGGTGACAATATTGCTTTGATACCTATTCTTACTTTTTCTATCAAGCTTTTGACCAAAAACAGGGATTAACCAGCCAGGATGATCATTTACACACTGAATGCACATACAGTATATACTTTACTGCTTAATAATCAGAAGCGTCTTTAAATTAATAATGTATGAGGAGAATGTGTATGCTGAGATGCCATAGTAGACAAGGTCACATTGGAACCTGCACTACACAATAACACCATCTGCTGTGGATTTAATAAACATCTTGTCTATCAAAAGAGCTATTGTTCAGTGCATTAGAGATTGAATGTGCTTTGGACACTATAGGTGTACGTGTGCATAGTAGCTAACACTATGAAAACAATATTAAACAAAGAGTGGGTGGTGGCTGAGTAAAAGTAAAAAAAAACCCCAACAATGTGGTTTTTGTAGATGAATGCAGAAGAAAAAGAGGAATATCAGAGATGGTTACAAATATCAGCGAGCCTGGATGTTGATATCTGGCAGCTCGACAAATGAGCTCTATCTGGGTCAAGTTTTACAAAGGGCTTGAAAGCTTGCAAAATATTGTCACTTTATGCTTTTATGTAGCCTGTGCGGTGCAGGTGATGTTTTCTTTAGACAAATGCATTCACATGTTCATGTTACCTGCATGCCAGGCAGTGGCCCTGGTAGTTTAATATTGAGGAAACTGCGGACCAGTTGGTATGTTCCTGGCACCCCTCCTAACTGGGCCTGATGGAGGTTCCCAAATACTGTGACCATGGTGTAGTTTTTATAACTAGGAGAGGGAGGACACACACATTAAACTTCATCACCAAGATACATTTCAAAGAAACGGCAACTACTTAATATCCGACATTTAAGGTCCAGCGTGAATACACTAACTGTGTGAGGCTTAAAATAAGCTTTAAATATGCACTTTAAGCAAGGGTAGGGCTTTATAGAGACCATTTTCTGGAACAGTCTGAATTGACAAACAAGCCAGAGAACATGCTACACTACAAGCGGAAGTGTACAGCTTTTCTGGTATGTGAAAGCGACCATAGTTTCCTAAAACACTTGGGAAATGGAGGGGTGAATAGAGTAACCCGTTTGTTAAAATCCACCGTCTCTGGTATTAAGTGTCATTCTTGCATACTGGACCTTTAACTTGGGTCTAATACAAAAAAAAGAAGAACTACCCAGCAGTTACCTGTTCTCAAGGAAGTTGAGGGCCTGACGTACAAAAGCTATTTGCATTTCAACTGAAGTGCGACTCTTGAGTGTGTCTTTAGCTGGTACCAGCAACACATCTGTCATCTGCTTCACCATCAGCCACATGTCTGATATGTTCTGAAATGAGGAGAGCAGTGAAAGGCACAGGTGCATGCACAGAGGAAACAGAGTGAGTAAATACTATCCTTTAGTTCCTATTATACGTAGGAAGATAATACTATAATTATGTTCATGCCGACAGCAGATGTGATTATCAGTGTTACCTTGTCATCCAAGCTTTCGGCAACAGAAGAACACAAGTCTCCCAGATTAGGCTGAATGTGACCATTCACTATCTTCTCGTTGAAAATGTAGATCTGAACGTGCAGAGAGAAGAGAAACATTTTTCTTTTTTTTTAAAGGGAAGAATAGCTCCACACATGTTTGAATCCTCTCCATCCTGAGCTTTAAAAGAAAAAGTAAAAGCTATGACCATCGAGTGAAATGGTTCACAACAAAGAACAAAAAGAAAAGAATCAAAATGTTTAAAAGGTCATCAAAAAGGATAACAAAAACCAGACATATGACTCCACATGCAATATGTCGACACATGGTCAGATGAAAAGCTGCATTTATGCCACTGCTTCATTCGGGAGAGAGAGAAAGATGAGTACAAAGGGATAAAGAAAAGGTCAGACAGGATGGTGGGGAGGTGGGGGTGGAGCGACATAGAGAGAAAATTACCCAGATATCCCCTCTACCACCCAATTAATCAATATCTGTGATCAGCTACTTCCTGGCTTGCTGTGACCTCTTTTTAACTCAACAACCAGGCAGGAAATCACAAACACTGTTATGGTTACATTAATGGCTGTAACTAACGATCAATTAATGTGATGATTATTTTCTCCATGAATTGAGTACTTGCTTGGTCAATAAATCTAAAAACCACACCGTGACAGTGGGATTATCATTTATTGTCCATGGTAAATTTTATTTGTAGTTGCTAAAATCCCCCATTTCTTCCTTGGGGGTTTGATGGAAACGTCAAAAATGATTTTAACGACAGTGACTCACCTGTCGTCCATAAGCCACCTCCACGCTGTCTAATGCACTCCTTCCAGGAGCTGTCACTTCACTCACAAAGCTGGGCTGTAACAAAGACACCAGTTTACTTAGCAGACAAAAATGGAGCATAAATGTTAATATTCAAAAGCATCAGCACAGCAAATAATGAGCCAGTGACACAGTTACTTTATTTGATCCTACAGGAGCCATTGGCAATATTAAAAATTACACTGATGCTTTATAAAGTGTGCAGAAAATCACTTCAAATTATTCAATTTATTCCAGAAGGTAAGTGGTTTATGATTTTATGAAAACATCCATGATGTTGTGAAGACAAGAAGTGAATATAGTCTGTTTTGAAATTATCTTATCAGACAGATGACATCTTATTCTGGGGTGGAATCTGCTTTCTTTTATTTAACTGTTTTCCCCCAGGTTTAAGCCAAAAATAAATGTCTTCTGTCCTCCACATTATTAAATATCAACTGTAATAGATCTGCATTTTTCTTTTGGGAGCCTTGTTTATCTCTTTATTGCAGATCTTATTAAACAGAAGAAGGGTTTGTGCAGGGCTGGGGCCATATGGTAGGACATTCAATAACCTAAAATTAGCCATCACACCAGTAAACTATCAACATCACAGCCCATGTAGTGTCCAGCAGACGGAGACAATAGATCTGTTTCAGCAAGAACACATTTTCTCTTTAGTTGTCCATCTGTGGTGGTCTTGGATTTTTAGGATTTAGTGTATCTTATACCTCTACATCTTGACTGAAGTCCAGCGCGTCCTCTCCTGCACCGAGTAATGTGTGCAGGACCCGCTGCTTCACCTGCTCCCACTGGACCAGCATAGACTCACGATGGTACTCCTCAGCCAAGAGGAACGTCTGAAATGTGAAGTTTCTGTATTGTGAGTGAAGTTGTCTGGGTGATGATCTCCACTGCATTACACTCGTTATGTAAAAATTGGGCCAACCCATGACCAAAAACACCTGATTTAGCAGCAGACCTCAGTCAAGATTGTACAACTCCACCAGGACACTCTGCAGCCTATTTTATCTCTCCACAGAGACTCAATGTGAGATAATGGGAATGTGAGATAATTGAATCTCCAGCTCTGGGAGACTCAGTGAGACTAAAGCCACCATTTACTGGCTTAAATTGGTCGCTGCCTGGATGTCAAAGCTTTCAGGATTTCAGTTTCAAAGCAATAATAGGTCAATATATATTTATATATTTTATATATATATATTTAAAAGGTGAGTTTGGGGTCATTTGGATGAACTGATTCATTTAGTTAGTTAGCCCTCTACAGAATTCTCATATCATATGATTATAAAAAAGGATAGTGCTTATTAATTTTGACCCAAATGCTGATATTAGCATTGACCTTAAAAACTAGTGCCACTGGTAACAAGGTTTTACATTTCAATGAGGTCATACTAATATGAAATTGTAGCTGTAAGACTGGAATTTTGCATCTGTGAAGTAAATGCTAAAGCAGTAATATGGAAATCTGCAGGAATATGCAACATCCACTTTCATTTAAATCTTCTGTGCTTTTGGGTTTTCCACTTTCACAAACGAGCCCCTTTTTTCTGTCTCTCTCAGGGAGCACGGAGATAATAGGAATGGCAGCTAATTACACACAGGGCCTATTAACTCTGCACATCAGGGAAGCCATTTCAAAACTATTCCCTAAAGGTTCATACTAGAGGGACTTTGAGATAATAGTGCATTACTGTATAGCAACATTTGTGCAAAATACACAAATAACACTATATGTGAATAGGGTTTAATCACTGTATTGGCCATTTGAATATTTCCCACGTAAAGCTAAAAGCTAATTATACTGGCTGCAAAGGACTGTCTGAAACAGGAGGTGATTAGAAACTATTTTCCTACAATGCCAGATTCAGACTTTGTAACTCCGATAGTTAGTTTTTCGCCATGAGACAAAATACTGACCCTGCGACGAGACTCTTCAATGGCTGACAGCAGGGCGTTGTCCCTCTCATTCTTCAAGAAGCCCTGTGAACGAGGCAGAGAGACAGAGGGAGGAGATGATGCAGCATGACAAGACGAGAGAGAAAAGACAAACAGAAGGAGAGAGAGAGAGAGAGGGAACAGGAGCGATATTAGTTCGACTGATGAGGACAAAATAAAAAAGAGATAAACTGTTCGCAGTGAGTTCTAAGGGGACAGATTTAGCAGATGCACAACCATTTTGCTCTATGGGAGACAGAAGCAGCGCCTCAATTTTCCACTCTTTCTTCTCTTCCTTTCTCAGACAAGTGCAGTCCCGTGCACTGTCAGGATGAGTCAAGCATATGCTCGCCTTTTTTTCTCCAGACGTATATGCAGGCCGGAGGAGCGTTGATGCATTTCACACAGCGTTTCGCAACAAGACAGCAGTTATCACAGCATCCATTTTGTTATCCAATCAAAATGGCTGCCGCTGCAAATACTCACCATCCCTATTCTGGGCCCTTTTCTGTGGACAAGGTAATTATTCATATACTGTTCAACGGATAATATAAGCAGTTATATAACACACAAGGCCCAAGTTATGAAGGGACTACAAAGTACACGAGAATGAACATGACAGAGAGTCGGTAAACATGGACATGCAAAGCCAAAATGGTGGAAATGCTGTACAGACTTTGTACCAGTTCTCTACAAGCAAACATAACGACGGGTCACTGGTGGTGAGACATATTAGAACACATACAGTCGTCAATGAAAAGCTCTTTATTATATGGACATGAGTTCAATTCAAAACATCTTCTCTACTCTATATTCAAAAATATTAATGTAAAAGCCTTTTAATTTATGCTTCTGTTCATATGATTAACACCTTTATTTGTTATAATGCCAATAAGCAACAAAAGACCACATGAAAAGCAATAAATGTCTATTTAGTCATTTCTGTCCAACTAAAAAACTGCAGATTGAGGGTTGAGATTGATTATTTTGCATCAGCACCAAGATATAATTCATCATATTCATGCAGGTAAATTTGTTCTTTAAAATCATGTATCATTACATTATTAATGTCATACTCCGCTGTTCACTGATTAATGGCCTGATTAATCTAACCTTGTCATTCAGTCAACAAAATGTCAAAAACAGTGAGAAGTACTCATCATTTTCAGCTGGTGCTTATTAACCCTTACGTTAATAAGAACCAACAGATTTCAAGCATTAAATTGGCGATAAGAAACGGAGAGAACCACAGAAACCCTCACTATGAAGATCATTAATCAGAGCTGATGCTGCCATGTTCTTGCCATTAACTAATTAATTGCTCAAATAATTGTTTTAGCCCACTTGACAAGCTTGCATTATGGATGAATAGGAGTACTTTGGTGGCAATAGAAAAAGAAAAAAGGTACTAGACAAATAAAGATTGACTGATTTTTGGTTTGTTTCACAAAAAGTGTGTCATAATAGTAGGGATGTTTGTTGTATTAGGTCAACAGCTTCTGCTGCTCCTCAAGTAATAGCCTCTTAAGCTGGTGCAAAGTTGTTCCCTTTGTTTGGCATCAGTCTTTCTTTCTGAAGCATGCAGAATAACCTTGGCAGTAGAGATTACTCTGCTCTTTAGTTAAGTGAGCTTAGCTGCTCTCCTCTTAGTATCAACCACTCTCATCACCTCTAACCCGCACCTCTTTTCCCCCACTTGCCCCATAGGTCTGTCCACTTCTGACAGATAATTAGTGCACTTATATCTATCAACAATGTTTAATGTGGCAGGTTCAAATCAACCTTGCCTTCGTGGATTTTACTGCAATACAGCAAAGGGACTCAGAACATATAGAACATAGGGAGATTTTGGAATTATTCCAGAGGGTTCTGGTAATACAACTAAAAAGGTAGAGGGGAACCTCCATTATACAAGAAGAAGAAGAGGAGGAGGAAGGAGAATGACAGTGAATTAATTAATAACGTGTCTTGAACAGTAAGAAACTGCAGTTAAGGTCCCATTCTGGTCACAAACTCACTCATACAGAAAATTATTCAATTCATTGAGTCAAGCCTCCTTAAAATCTTAGCATGAAATCCAAAGCAGCTTCTGGGACACTTCAGAAGAGCAAATATTATATCAAATATGCATTCCAATGAGAGGGAGAGTGATCGATTAATCTGGCTAGTATTTTCTTTTTTAAATCAGCATTTTTCTCAGACACTAGATAATTGCTATTATGTAAGTCAAACTTATTTTTCTCATCCAAAGGTTTATGTGACAAAGATTTTATAAATACTATTTTGTTTCAACATTATAAGTATTTAAAATATACAAGTGCAGATCAGACATTTCATCAGTTGGAGGAAAGAAAATATATGGGCCAAACATATTCGCCTAAAAACTTGGCACTGTATATCTGCCATCGGCCGCTCTGATTTCTTGAGATCGGCATCTGTTGACCTGTTATTTTTATGGGGTGTGGCAATGTTACTTAACTACTCCTAAAATGCCATTCATTTCTTGGTAATCGACTGATAGATTTGCAGTTGCACAGTGGATAGACATTTATGCAGCTCGGGCTAAGGCAGTCCAACTTGCAGTCATGATAAAATGCTAAATTGTGTTTTTCTAGTTAAACCTAGAAAAACTTAGGAAAAATAAATGTCTTCCTGCTCCAACCTGCCCAACACCGCCGCTCTCCCTCCTCACTTTATTCCTCAGGAGAGGCCGACAATGGGTCTATATTTAAGCTGTCTAAACAGAGAGGAGCTCAGGTTGATGCTCACTGGAGAGCTGCACTGGAAAAAGGGAATAGAATAGAAACGATTAGAATATTAGAATAGAATGCGAGTAAATGGAACAGAATAAAATAGCTATCATGATGAGGGCTTATGGTGTATATACTGTGTCCATTTACAAAAGCAGGGGAGACAGTATTTGTCAAAGCAATGATTGATCGTAAATGAGAGGGTAAATGAGATGGACATCTTGTGCTTAACAAAAGCATCTGAAGTGGCACAGTGGGCAACACTGGATGACTATGCTAGGCAGACGCCTCAGCATTTTTACAACAGAAGGAAACCATCCTTCATTGCTGTCATTTTGTTGCCTCTTGCCAGCTGCACTTGCACTGCCAGTGACTTTGCCTATACAACATTTCTTGTGCCAAATGTAGCTCGACAACTTAGCCAAGCTGTGGCCAAAAATTCCCATTAATCTTACAAACAAATGCTTTTCTCTTTGAAAGAACTGTTAGGCGTATGTATTTATATTACTTGTGATAAAAATGGGCTAAGACAAAGAACTGTCTCTTAGACGTCACACTTTTGATATTACTAACCAAGTTTTATTATATTCTAAGAATATTTCAGTGCTTTATCAAAGAACAGGCTCAACATAACTGTTGATCATATCACAACTGTGATATAGAAATATATGTAAGACTTGGCATGGTGATTCAGTCTGAGACATTCTGTACCCAACATTTCACACCGACTAAACAGAGCCGATGCTTCAATTTCTCATTGGTAAAAGAAAAAAAAAAAACACAAAATAGGTGAAAACGTCATATTTAAAGAGCCACGGTGAAGCACTTAGACAAAGACAATTTTGCAGACAAATGCATGATTTTCATTTATTCAGTGTTAGGCAATAGGTAGGTCTATCTATAGATTTACATTTTCTCTTGCCCCACCCCTGTATTGTGTATCCTCAGAGATCTGCAACCCACTATACACCCACAGCCTGCTGGCCAGACAGCCCAGAAGCTTCGACAGGAACAGTAACACAGACACAAAAACGTAGATTTAATAACTTTGGATAAATTGGGAAATTCTCTGAATACAAAACTGCATGTTGAAAAGGGTTGGAGGGTAGAACCAAGAATGAATCCATCACCTAATTTTAAACACAGCTGATGAAAGTCTTTTGTCTTCTACAGAATATGAATATGACTTTTTTTTTTGGAAAAAACATTAATAAGCTTTAAAATGTGGTGAATGTGTGCTTTTAACACACGCATGTGCCACCATACAAAGGCCCTTGTTTGGTCAAGACAGTCTCACTGCCTGTGCCTGAGCGCAATCTTACTGTCTGTGCAGCATAAATCAAAGAATCAGATTTTTCACTTTCAAATCAAGCTTTGTGCCGGTTATAGACTAAGACTAGTAGATTAGGATGTTGTTGGAGACACAGGGTCTTCTAAATCTAAAGGCTACATAAGGACACAGTCATTGAGCAGAACAAACGCAAGGAGGAAGCCTTGTGCCGGTCATCTCTAAAGAGTGAACGGCTGTCCTCATTTGCCATCACAGAATGCGCTACACACTGCCCAATAATGCATGTGCGTGCGTGTCCGAGAGAAACCCCACCCTTTGCTCCTTTGCATCCAAGTGTATATATACACACGCACGAAATGTAATACAAGGTACATTTGAGACAGTCATGTTTCCCTATATTCATTTACAATCTGTCAATTAAATCATCATCATCATCACCAACATCATATCTATGTTTGTCAAACAAAATGTAACACCTAGAGAAAAGGTTTAGAACGAAAGAAAGGTGACAAAAAAGTCTGTTAGACAAAGCCCAAGGCTACCAGTGAGTTAGTGTAGGTGTGTATGAATATGTGTGTGCATATTCATGAGTATAGACAATACTCACTCATGCTGAGCACCTGTCTGACTGGCAGACAGACAGACAGGTGAGTAGAGAGAACAAGACAAGACAGAGTTAAATATAAAAATATATAGTTTGTCGTTTCTTTGTTTGTGCCCAGGTATCTGGGCTTTGACAACCCAGGACATTGCCCCTCTGCCTGTCCATACCTCTAAGTCCCTGTGCCAGGGGAGAAGCCGTGGCCACCATTCTGGGGCGTGTTCCCTGTGCCTTGTCGAGCCGGCATGGCGGACCGCTTGCAGCCTTTCCCCATTCGAAAGCAAGCCAGAGACTCTTGCAGTTGAGCTGGAGAACCAAGTGGAAGTGCTACATGAAGGCTCAGTGGAGGTGGTTTTATTGTCGGAGGGCTGTACCAACTGAGTGCACAGACACAGGGGGGATCCATGGGAAGGAGCTATGGATTCATATAGAATATCAGTTCCTACCATCAGCTGACAACCCCCCCTTCCCTCAGCTCTCTTCCTCTTGCCTCTTTCTCTCCCTCCTTCACTTCATCACAGCATCTCTGATGGACCTCCGCCTCCTCCCTCCCTCAGTCCCACTCATTTTCCTCCTTTTTTATCCATCTATGCATCCTCCCTTTCTTCCCTCCCCCGTTCTCCCTCAGCTCAATGCAATTATAGTAATGGATTTTTCCCCCATCGGTTGATGGCTTCCGACATCCTGTCTTGAAATGAGGCTAATCATGCTCTTAAGGGTCATGTTTAGTTAATGAAGGGTTTAGGAGGCACATATGGGTGGGGGGTGGCCCACGGGGTGGGGGGGGGCATTCCTATGTGTCAATCGGCTGTCACAGCAACATGAAGCAGGCGTGTTAATACACACAACAGCCAGGCACACATTCATTCACGCACATGTGCATGCCATAAAGCTGCATTCATACGTGTGGACGAGCACAAACGAGAATGAAAACGCAGGCTCCCACGTGCAGCCAAATCTACGTATGCTAGTACACACGCATTCATTCATAAGCACATGGAGATGCACTGTATGTGCCAGCAATCGATAAAGCCTGACACAGAAATAGGCACAGACAAGCCTGTGTGAGGCTGTGTCAGTGCTGTTCGTCTATCTCAGGAGATGCTCTGGGCTTAGCCAACTGCATCCCCTACACGCACGCCATCACCGCTGAGGGATGTGTGTGTGTGTGTGTGACAGACAGTGAGAAAAGAAGATGAGAGAAAGGATGTAAAAGGGAAAGGAAAGGGGAAATCTGAGCAAGAAGAAGGTAGGTGAAGTAGAAGAGAAAGGGAGGGTGTGCAAAATGAGCACCTGAGAGAGGTGAGGAAAATACAAGCAGAGGGAGGGAGAGAGCGAAAGAGTGAGAGAGAAAGATGGAACAGTGAAAAGTGAGACGAGGACACGGAGACAAAAAAAAAACTGCAGTCAGTCGCCATTTTTCGACCAGCGTTGCTCTCCGCCTTCTACGTCGTCTACAGTTTCATTTTTCTGGACTTTCTCTTTATGTCTGAATATTTTTTTCCGTTTGTCATCACCTTTTGTTGCACATTATTTTATGACAGACACAAATAACTCACAAGCTTTGAAGACTAGTAGACATGCGCATGACTATTGCAAACACATAGAACAAATGGCACCATCACCATATACTGAAAGAGGAAAAAAACAATCATAGGTATGGGTGTCTCCAGCTAGCTTTTTATTTTATGTCATGACTCGCCATCACATCCTGATAATGTGTCCTTTACCCGATAAATAACTGAATTACTTAATCATCGTGTCTGCATATGATGTGAAAGAAATTAATTAGGAACAACTGCATATAAATAACATTGTACTAATTGAGTAATAACTGAGAAATAAGCAATATTTTAAATTAAACTACAAAGTATTCCCTGGAGAGACTAAAATAAAAACATATACCTAAAAACATCTTAAATATGTGACAAAGGGGGAGGAATAAACTGTTAACCACGGAGCCCTGAATCTCGCGCTGCCTCCATCTATACAGGAGTCTATAGTAAGACCCTTTCTAATTTGTATCCACCCTTACATGCAGTACATACATATCACTCTCACACCACTGCCCTCAGTGCAGTGTGTGTGTTTGTGTGTGTGTTAGAGACACACAGAGAGAGAGCATGTGTGTGAGTCCTACACAGGAGCCATGGAGGCATCCATCAGCTCACTCATGCAGAAACATACAAACACACACGCAGTATGTTTGCACGTCTAACAAACTCATGAACTACCACAACCCCAGTGCCATTCTCTCATCTTTTAAAACAATATTAAACGCTTAAAATTGATTTTTTATTATAACTGACCTGGTTCAACAATATTAATGTACCATATGTAACATATTTTGTAAGTCTAAAAGTCTAAAACATATATGTATATTTATTAGGGATGTCTCTATATCACATTTTCATGTCAATACCAATATACAGACCTTGAGTATGAACAAATTAATAATCAATTAATAATGATTTAATCGATATAAATCCCCTGTTTACACATTTGACATTATGTTGTTAAAAACACATTTGCGCGTTTACCATCTAACCATTTCATAATGGTTAGGAGACATAATTCTCCTATTTAGAAGAAATATAGCCCACAACATGAGTCAGCTAAACTGCTGGTGCTGATATTTACTGACACACGTGTCTTTGAATAGTGAAGCATGCGATATAGGATATTTAGATAAAATTAGATTTTACATTTATAACCGTCCGATATCCTATCTAGTCATTTTGACCACTATCGGACTGATACCAATACCAAGCATCGCATCAGCTCATCCCTAATGTATACGAGTGCTGCTGCTACAATACGTAAAAATAAAATGGGTTTCTTCTAATAAAATATTAAATAGACAATGAGGCAGGTGGGACAGAGAGATTAGACACCTGGTCAACAAATGCGTAGCAAAAACATCCACGGATGTTGATGACCTTGACATGAAGACTAAAGGAAAAAAATAATAAAAAATGATGAATTGACCTCTATTGATTGGATCATTTTGTGACTTTTGGGAAGTTGAACATGCCAGGCAACGAGTCGAGACTGTCACTCATGACGGAATATTATGGACACATGTACAGACACACATGGAGTCTGATTTGACTGTCTAGAGTTAGACTATATCTATATCTATCTATATATAGCTACCTGATGCTGAAACATGTTTTTTGTCAAATGTCATAAGAAAAGAATAATTATGTAATGTATGATGATAATGACCTACACTTATGTGTGATGAGTGATCTAAATGTCATGACCGAAATAAACATACAAATAAATAATAAAAAATGTGATCATTCACCGCCTGAACAACATGTAATACCGACAACCACAGAAACCCTACATTATATTTTACTGAACTGAAAAGCACCAGCTCTTTACAAACCAATAAGGTAGAAAGAGCAAGGCAGGGAGGAAGAGGGTGTGTGTGTGTCTATGGCCCTTTCTCAATACTCAAGTATGCAAGGATGTACTTGCATAGTTGGGAAGTACGTACTTGAGAAGTATGATTCTTCAATTGGAACTGTCTTTGTTTACGACCTTTTATCAGCTTTAAACCTGTAGTATATAAATTCTATCTTCCCATTATCTAAACCAAGCCCCCATCAATCTCAAACCATAATCATCCTAATCATGTCAAGATAGTTAAATGTCCGTGAACACAAAGGAAACCCATCTTTCTGCTCTGCTACACAATTACAGCGTTCCACTAGCCGACCAATACACAGTAACCTGCTTCAGTACAGAAAACTTTCTCGTTACAAAGCTCTACCGCCTCCTTCACCATAAAAAAGGCATTAAAAACAATACATTATTAACAAATGCTCAGTTTCTCACTGTGTACAGTAAACAAATATGTCCAAAATGTTTTACACCACTGCTAGGTGTTTATTTGCTGCAACTTTACAGATACAGTTAAATGTGAGTTATTACAGAATCTTTGACCACTGCGATGATGTTTGTCGGGTTTGTTAGCCAAGAAAATTTGTCTCAGTGAAAGCATATCACACACCACAGTAACAATTAATCTCAAACTGCAAACCTAAACTCCAAACCAAGAAAAGCAGATTTTTATTTTAGCACGTTTACCAAAAACATCATGTTTAACTCCTGCCTGTTATGTGGCTAATATGCAATATACAAGCCATAAAGCTGATTCTTTCTCCACTGGAAACAAGAACACTCTCTGGTGAGACATCTATGCAAGTGTCACTGCTTACTACATAGCAAGCAGCACTCATGACCCGTGGTGTCTTCCTTACCTGTATGTCAGTGTCTTTGACAGGCTCCAGGGGCTCAAAGGTGGTGGCAGCACTTAGAGTTTCCAATCGCTGAGAAATGTGGAAGATGTCTAAACCTCTAGAACCAAGGAGGATTGACCTGAAAGTGGGAGAGAGAAAATGATTAGGATTTTGTGCAACTTTAAGCCTAAGAACTGCAGTTGTCCTCAATAACCACTAGAGGGTACAGGAGGCTTGGCTAATTCTCAACGTGGCATTGTCAACTGGTCACAGATCACAACACATCAGCTACATAAAAAGTATAAAAAATAAAAGTAATTACAAAATAAAGACGTTTGTTAAAAAAAATTAATGGAGGTGAAACAGGCCTTGATTTATTGTTCTTTTGTGATAAGAAGCTGACAACACAACTAAAAGAGGGCTTCCGGAATCAGTTTATTTTGATTTTTACCTGGTTGTTAAAAGAATACATTTAAACAAACTGTGATAATGGGGCCTCCTAATTAAAAAAGTATCATAGTGTGAGGCGAGGATTATGCAAAACCACACACAACCAATTACTTTACAGAAGTGCATGGTTTTGTGTATATGCTTTATAGACAAACTAAACCAACAGAGATTTCCTACAGTGAGCAGTATGCTCGCATGAGAAAGGGGAATTTTCCTTACGCTTTTACGTCGGCTGCATCTTGCGAGGTGCGAGTCAGAGTGCGGGATCGAAGCCTCTCCCCTGCCTGCTGGATTTCCTGCAGGTTTCTCTCAACATGCGGTAGCTCCGACACTGCTTCTGTCTCTGCAGCCAGCTGCTCTGCCTGCTGGAGCAATTCTCCAAAGCCCTCTGCATCCATTCTCCTACACACACACACAGAGGAAGTGTTAAACTGACTGGATACAACAGGAATCCACTTAAATATGGGAAGACAAATCAGTAAATTGTGAGGTCTGTTACTATGCAGAAAGCACTGCAGATTAAAGCACTTTTTTGAAATTAAACAATGAAGTTTAAAGTTTAAGGGTATTCATATTTATACTGAATGAACAGTGGTTACTGACAGTGTAGGGGCCTTTTAAAACTTAAATCATTAACACGGCAAATGAACTGGGGCTGATCACCACATTTCAGAACTCACAATTAAAGAAAAGAAACAAACCCAGACTACAAATACAATAAGAAATTTGTCACCATCATTTGACCAGTGCACTGATTTGTCCACCATCTCTGGTTAAATTAGTCTACATCAGTCCTCAAATCACTACACTGGCTTCCTGTGAGTCAAAGGATAGATCTTACTCTTGGTTCTCAAAGCACTGAATGGTCCTGGACCAAAACATATTCTAGACTCATTAGGCCCTTATGAAGCATCCAGAGCCCTAAGATCATCAGGGACATGTTTACTGTGTGTTCCCACAAGCAGAAGGAACCAAATGCTGCTTCACCAAAAAGTGAAGCAGCATTCAGTTATTCTGCTCCTAACCTGTGGAACAAACTTCCTGAATGCCTACGGTCTGCTCAGACTGTAAGCTCACTGAAATTAGGCCTGAAAATGTTATTGCTTTTTCATAAATTTTCAAATAATTGTCTGTTACAAATCCATTCTTGCCTTTTAAATGCACTTTCATTGGCAAATCACACTTTCATCGCTTGTGATTTTAATGTCCATTTATTTTGTGTCATTTTAATGTCTTGCTTTCATTCTGTGACTTTCTGAATGCATTTCTAAGCTTTTGTAAAGCACTTTGAGGCGCAAATAAATGTGCTTTGTCCGACATACAGACAAACATACCGCTCAGTATTTTCCCTTTCTTTTTAAATATGCTGTAACACTCAAATCAGTTTCTCAATTTATTACTGCAAATCAAATTATAAATACAAGCTAGAGAGATTTGTCATCACATAGACCTTTGATTTTGCTTTTATCTTGATGTCTATTCCATCCATCTGCAGGATCTCTATGACAGCTGCCATTATCCCTTCAAAGTAAAAGTATCAAGCTTTAGGCGTTTGTCAAACAAACTGAAAACAAACTGAAAACAACCTATGTCGATTAAAGCACGGGGAACATACAGGTATCACAGTCACAGTCGTGACAGTTCATATATACACACTGACACCTGCAGCCCGCGCGTGGACTCCGGTGGTTGTAGCACGATGCTAACACCTGAACTACCAAAGTTATGACATTTATGATAACAACAAGAGTCAGAGTAACATATCAGTAGCGTGTGACAAACAAAGACGCCCGAGTGAAAAACCTAACTTTATATGCCCGTTTTGTTAGTACACTTCAGCTAGCTTTGCGTCAAAATGAATGGCGCTCTGGGGTTAGCTTGCTGGCTAGATGGCTAACGTTGGCTCGCGTGCTCGCAGTTGATTCACCTTAAATTGCTTTTATTTACTACATATTAATGGAAACAGGTACACGTCTTACCTGTTTTCTGGGCGGACGTTAATAGTCCTATCTGAATTCCTTGTGTGGTTGTCTTTAACAGTTGTTACCTATTATTGGGGTTTGTTTAGCAGTGGAACATGAATTGTAGTATTATTTGGCCCGGCACTTTTGGAGTCAACACTGATTGGACGATACCCGGTCCGGACCGGAAGTCGTCTTCTTCTTTAGGGGTTTAACGGCAGCTTGTTTCCATAGAGTTGCATAGCTGCCACCCTCTGGTGTCAAATAACCCTACAATCGACAGACAGACATTTGTGTTTGTCATTATTATATACATGACTGTGATGAAATGCACTTTTGACCAAACAAATCACAGTTTTGATTTAAAATTAAATGTGTCTAAACATATAATTATAAGGACACTCTGCAGCTACACCAAATGTGAGTAGAACATTATAAAATAAAATATAAGGACAAACACCACAAATGCAAGAGTTATTTGTTTACATTGTACAAGTACACAGTACGCAATTGTGCAATATTTACCAACTAAATTCAATTCAATTTTATTTGTATAGCGCCAAATCATAACATACATTATCTCAAGGCACTGTACATAGACAACATCAAGGAGAGCAGAGAACCCCAACAGTTCACACAATGAGCAAGCACTAGGCATCAGTGGAGAGAAAAAAACTCCCTCTCAACAGGAAGAAATCTCTGACAGAACCAGGCTCAGAGATGTGCGGTCATCTGCCTCGACCGGTTGGGGTGAAAGGAAAAAAAACAGGTGGGGGAGAGAAAGCAAGGGAGGGGACAAGACCAGGAGCAGATACACAACTGTATCAGGTTACAAGTTTATACAGTTAATGATATCAGCAGTCTGAACCAGCTCTAACTATAAGCTTTATCAAAAATGAAAGTTTTAAGTTTAACTTTGAATACAGAGAGAGAACTATCATTGGGAGCTGGTTCCACAGGAGAGGAGCCTGGTAACTAAAGGCTCTGCCTCCCGTTCTACTCTTACAGACTCTGGGAACCACAAGTAAACCTGTATTTTGTGACCTAAGTTGGTGATAGGGTAAGACTAGGTCTTTCAGGTATGAAGGGGCCTGACCATTAAGTGCTTTGTACGCGAGGAGGAGGATTTTAAATTTAATTCTAAATTGTACGGGGAGCCAGTGTAGAGAAGCTAACACTGGAGTTACATTACATTACATTACATGTCATTTAGCAGACGCTTTTATCCAAAGCGACTTACAATGGAATCAAGTACAATTAGCCAGGGGTTATATGGTCTCTCCTTCTAGTTCCTGTCAGAACTCGTGCTGCAGCATTTTGAATTAACTGAAGGGTTCTAACAGACTTGTTGGAACATCCTGATAATAAGGAGTTACAGTAATCTAATCTAGATGTAACAAAAGCATGAACTAGTTTTTCAGCATTCTGTAAAGACAGAATGTTTCTAATTTTCATAATGTTCCGCAGGGGGAAGAAGGCTGTTCTGGAATTAGTTGTAAATGTATGGCTGGTATATTTCTTAACTCCCAACTCCCCTGTGTTTAATGAGGTCATATGTCCAGCGTAAAAACACCAACAGAGCTGGGTCAAGGGAGTTTAGTGCAATGTTAGTTAGTAAATAAGTAGACTGGCTTTATCTATGTCTGATTTCAAACTGGCTTGTAAATGTTTGGTTTCCTCAAGTGATCTTGTTGCTCCGACACAGAGAAACAAAATATTCACTCATCATGCATGGTTAGAGAATAGAATACTACCTGTTTGAATTTGAAACAAAATAGTAAAACTGAGTTGAGAACATAGCCATTTCAATCTACAGTGTACATGCAAGATTCTTTTCTGATCCTCTGATATGGACATGGAGAAAAAGTGATGTCAGGAATGACTTTAGGAAACACTGACATGTTTTGCTTTAACGGCATGCATCCACTGACTTGTGTCAGTAAACCCAGAGGGTCTAAGATACTTTGTATCTGCTCATGTGGAGTACAAACACCCCACAGTTTCCTCAACAGAGCACATCACTTCTTGTGTGACTGTTGGCTATAAAACACAGGAGTCTTTTACTTCATGCAGCAGGATTCTGGAATCAATCTGAACATAAATTAACCTCATGATGAGCTTATTTAATTCTTCCGCCTTCTGCAAGACAGTGCTCCGAGGGAGGAAAAAGGAAAAATTATTTCTGCTGATGTACCATTTTGACATGTCACAGTGGAAAATGTACTGATGTGAAGAAAAATAAAATGTCTAAATTCCCTCCACTTTATCAATCATTAGTTTTACCAGCTACTTTTTTACTGAAAAACAATTGTAATCTTCAAGCCTGTGTATCTATCAGTTATTAGTTTCTATCAGTGAAAAATAGTTCAGCACACACTACATATTATTGCTGAATTTACTAATTTGCCCCCTACAAGGAAACTTATATTTGAAGCATTCGAAAATGTCCTGTTCATTAACAGACGACAGCAGCCCTGTGATCCAGTCCATAAAAGACACTGTTGTGTTTTTATGACCCACATTCAGGTTGTGACCTGCCAGTTAAACACTGACCTACATTGAGTTTACAGACAAATCATTGATCATTAGTGGTCTTGAATTTCTAGTTTTTAAAACAGCCAGCTTGGCAATAATATAATATCAATGTAAAATGAAGTTTAATATATTTATGTACTGTGAAAACACACTTTGAGACACAACACATGTATTTTGTTTGGCCTCAGATTTTTTAAATGTTTCTGTTTTTAAGTGTTTGTAGTTTTATGTCCACAAAGAGTTGCTAAAGTGACCATTAATCTTCAACATTCACTCAGGAGTAACCAAATATTACGCCACAAACGCCTTAAAAACACCAAAATTGTTTATTTGGTCTTTTAATATGGAACAAAAAACATTTAAAAAAATAAAGGTCCATAACTTCGTCCCTGCATCACCATCTTCACATGCAGCGTCACTCCTCTATGTCCCAGCATATCAAACTGTCTTTGTCCCTTGGAGATCTGTTACCTGGCACAACACTGGACAGATCAGATGGTTGGAGCAGCAGGATTAACTGTGTTTTACTATGGGATGTAAAGACCTCCACAGTCACAGTGTGTCCCCTCGTAGGTGGAAATAATCTACTTAAACTGATTGTCAATGAGTGTCCCTTTCATCTTGGCCTTCTTGGCCTCTAGCTCAGCCAGCTCCTGCAGCCTCCTCTTGCTCATGCCCTTCCTCTCCAGCTGCTTCTCGATCACCTTGGCGTTCTGCGCGTACGAGTCCGCCACCTCCCTGGCCTCGATCTCCTCCTCCTCCTCGTCTATGGTGGACACAGTGACGGAGCTGAACTTGCCCATGTCCTTGGTCCGCTTGGTCATCATCACGCGGACTTTCTTGGGAGCCTCCGGCTGCTTCTGGCAGTACACGCTGGTGTTACCGAAGCCCTGTCCGAACTTGACCACGGATCCGTCCACTATGAAGGTGGCGGGGCTGTTTTTCCCCTGGTGCTGGTAGAAGAGCAGCAGGCCACACTTACCGCACTTCTTGCGGTACTGCCTCTCGATGCCCTCGGCTCTCTTGACGTACGTGTTCTCGTCCTCCTCCACGTTGCAGAACTTGTGGGCATGTTTGGCCGCGTCGATGACCCGGGCCCGGTCCCGCGGCCTCATAGGCAACTTCTCCAGCTGGCAGTCCAGCACCAGGACCATCTGCCCGCACAGGCAGTAGTAGACATGGAGAGGCTTCTCTCCGTCATCGTACTCCTCTCTGTCTCTGGTGTCCGAACACACGACACTTCTGGACACGACTTTCGGCATGTTCGCACGAATATGAGTTTTAATGAAATGTTAGGTTAGTTAAACGCAGCTACAGAGTCACCATGACGACGAAAAGAACAAGATTTTAGGTAAACGAAAATGTGTCCTCAACACAGCAACAACGCAATACTTCCGGTGTGCGTCAATATCATCGTACCCACAGTGTCTCTTTTTTGTTCCGCCTGATGAAAAAGTTCCGTCTTATTGCAAGCTCGTGAAATGTCCATATATTTGGAAATGTTAAGCGAGCAAATGTTTTCCCGTTTTCTTTTTTTTATTAGAACTTGTGTTTTTAATCAGATAATTCAGTTGGGAATGTTGAGCCAGCGGAGTACTCAACATTTTGCCTTTGATGTGGGTTTGATCCAAAGTACTTAGTTACCCTCTTAAATAATGTCAGAACAAACTTTAATATTTCAAATGTAAAAATAAAATTTGTTTATAATTTCTAAAATGGCAACACAGACTTTCAGTCCCTGTAATCTTTATTTTTCAGCACATAGCTGGGAATGTCTTTATGAAAAATACAAAAAGGTACAAAGCTCAGAAATGGAAACAACTCACTGTCCCTCCAAAACTCATTCTGAATACAAGATGGTCACAGCAGGTTTTTAAACACCCAGTCTGCCATGGACCCTTGTTTTGGTGCTTTTAATATACATTCCCTTGTTTTTAAATAGGAAAACAAGGCTTGTTTTCATAGCTTGCTTTGGCACAATACTAGTTGCCAGCGAGGAGGTTAGGAACTTTAAAGAAACATGTTGAGCTTTGAACTCTTTGGGTTTATGTTAATTATTCCAATATCACTAGTTTGTATTAGAGTTGTGCCTCTTTTCACACAACCTTTGGTGTGATGAGCAGGCAACATATTTGAATGTCTAAAATTAGACCCAACAAGGCTGTTATCAGCTAGATTTCAAAGTCAATTAACACAGCATATGTCCTTTTAGTACAGAAACTGCAGGTTTTGCACACATTTACTCAATGGCATCATTAAGATGATTCAATGACAGCAAGTTTTGAGCAGAATCCTACTTTCAAGTTGAGCAACTTTCCCAGCTTTGGTGCTGTACACTTTAGATTGGGTAATCTCCTAGGCTACACTTGAAATTGCAGACAAATGCACATTTTGCCTGCTTTGGTGCTCAAACTTGGGAAATAAATGGAAACCAACACCACAGCAGTGATTTTACAGCATTGTGTTAACATTTAATTCATTAAGACAGATACAAAAGACTTCCATATACAGACAATTTAAGACTACAATTCAGGAGGTCACACGTGGGGGGGCAGAGGCTGCCAGTGGTGCAGGCTCACTCCTGACAGCAGGTCTTGTCGCATGTCTTCCCTTTACAGACGCAGCCAGAGGCGCACTTACTGCAGCCAGATGGGCAGCATGAGCAGCAGCCTGCAAGGTCAAAACATCCTCCAGTTACAGACCAATGATAAATTAAAGACTTGACTTCTTCATTACCTAACAATGAACTGGTTGGGGCAGAGAATACATTCAAAGCAAATGGTTCAGGATCAAGAAAGACTTAATTAGCTTAACTTTAAAGAATGGGTGAAACCCATTTTTACACCTACACATCAGCAAATTAGGCTAATCAGGGTCACCTGTGCAGGTTCCTACCTTTAACTTAATGGACAACCTGACTAAACAAACTGGTAATCCAGTGTCTTAAATGAAACACACATGAGTGAGTTCCAATAATAGAGATTAAACAACCAAATTAAATGTTGCATCCATTAGCCACACTGATGTACGCAGTTGATGTGTTTTTCCAATGACGTGGGGACTTACTCTTCTTGCAGGTAGTGCAGGTGCAGTTGGTGCAAGTGCAGTTTCCTCCGCAGTTGCAGGTTCCAGCTACACATTAAAAAATAAATGTAGAACGGTTATCAAAAAAGAACAGTTCAGACAATCATACAGTGACAAAGAGAATAAAAACACTTACTCTTGGAGCATTCACAGGGGTCCATCGCTGACAGTAGAGGTCAAGTTCTTCCTTTCTTTCTCTGAAGGATGTGAAGAGTAGATGAGTCAATGTTTTGATGTGAGTTGGAGAGGAGCGGCTCTTTTATAGGAGCCCTGGCAACAACAGTGCCGTGTGCAAACGCATGCCTGTCACGCGCGCTCACGCTGCACGCCCGCACGTAGTCGATGATTACAAAGAGGTTTGTGCACACGACACACGCTGGTGTCGCTGCCGTGGAGACGGGAGCACAGGCAGGTTCCCACATCAGGAGGATGCGAAGTGTCGTCTGAAAATTACATAAGACCCCCAGACACACACCCACACACACCACCCCCTCTCTAAAACAGGAATATTAATGTGTTTACAGAAAAACGACCTTATATAAGGGAATATAGTTTACTAAAGTTCATTTGTAATGAAGACAAAATATCATCATGTGTTTTTATATTATTATTTCACATGTGTGGTTACAGATAGATAGATAGATAGATAGATAGATAGATAGATAGATAGATAGATAGACAGGCAGATAGATAGATAGATAGATAGATAGGTCCAATGTTGACAAAGTAAATTTCCCCACTGCGGGACTAATAAAATATTATCTTATGTTATCTTATCTTTATTTATAAAAACACATTTAAAACATTAGAGTTGCACCAAAGGGCTGTACAGTTTAAATCTGTAAGTAAATTAAAATAGACAAAACATACAATAAAACAATACATGAGAACACCCACAAAATTAGTCAAACCAAATGTGATAGATAGTTTATTTCAAACATGTTAATCATTTACTATGACAACACATTTCCATTCTACTACTTTATCCCATCACCAAATAAATAAGTAGTATTTTATACAATGTTCTCAATGTTCTCAATACAACACAAGAATATGTCTGGCTTTAAAAAGACCATTCCTATCACTGTTATGGTTGAGTTAAAGGTATAGCAGTGTTTGTTCGTTTTTAAAAAGTGTGATTGTATATATTATGGAGGCAATCACTGGACTGAAATACGGCGGCAGGGTTTGTGATGCCGGTCGCAATCAGCAGTGCTGTCGCTAAATACACAGATTCCTCTGTGAAATATTGAGATTTTAGACATTGCCCTGGTAATTGTTGGGGATTAACCCATGTTTTTAGGATTGGATAGGATTTTCAACCGATCTACAGTTCGACATTGTTTGGCTTGATTCTTGTGTCGGATGTCTCTTCCTGTAACGGCACTCTGACCAGTCAGTGGCCGGCAGTGCCGAGGCGGTGGAAACACGCCATTAGCTTCAAACTTTAAAAATATTGACAAAGCCAAAGCCTATTTTTTTATACATCCATTACAGTTTAAATTATATCATCTTATTTGATCTTGGTTGAAAGGTAAATTTCCTATTTAGGTTTCATTCACCATAATCCTGTAGTCAGTATATGAGCAGATTATGAGTTAACTTTTAGATATTTAATCATACATCAATACAACAATTTTACAGTTTTTAATTTTTTGTTTCAATGGGCATGCCCAAACATTTTTAAAAAACTTTTCTTTTCTTGTGTTGTCTTTCTTTTCACACCACTCCTCCTCATCATCATCACGTGTTAAACCACCACGCCTGTAAAAATGCTCGCCAGTTTGGGCCCGTGTGACTGTGCACACGGCTTGTTGTTGTTGTTCCTGGGCTTTTTTCTTCTTCTTTTTTCCCCCCTCCCGCAGTTTTGCACACGGCTCTCGTGTAAACACAACCATTGTAGTATGCTGCCTTCATGTACCGAGTGCTTTAGGGGATTTTTTTACATTTCGGAGCAGTGCGCAAATGAGAATCTCCTAACGTTTTGTACAATTTCACACACATACCACACAATAGATTCTTAAAGTAAATTCCACTAAATGTTAATATTTCTACTGAAACCACTGATATAAATTAATTGTGGAATCGACAATTTAATCATCTCCGTGTTGCCTTGAATCCAGTGGAGATAATCTGTTGATATCCTCAGCAAGTACAATGACAAAACGTATGTATGTTTATATGTTATTGTTTGTAGTGTCAGTGTGTTTTGCACTCATTTCTCTCTGATGTGGGAGCTCGTGTTTGGCTCCTGAAGGCAACACTGTGCCCTGTGTATATTTTGCGCCCGCCACGTCTGTGTTGTGAAAGGCTTTCCCACACTCTTTATTCACTCGTGTGCACGTTAATGACACAGAAGCAGCTGAGTCACTGCAGGATGTAACCAGTGCAAACCCCACAGTGAAACGAGTGAAAACAGAGGCCTTAAAACTGCATTTTTATAGTGTACGATTATATATTTATATAAGATTATGATTAAAATCTTATTGAGTAGGTCAGTGACTATATTATTTTTCAGGGGCCAAACACGTTCAAGTTCATTTTTAAATTTAAAATTCAAGATACAAAAATTACACAAAAATAAGAGACACAATGTCATTAAATTGGTGATTTAGGTTCGACTCTAAACAAACATGTTTAGAGTCGAACCACAGACACAGATTTAAGGTCATGTGGTGTTTATGGTGAATTATTTAAACACCCATACCCAGTTTGAGTCCTATAGCATAGACACTTAATCACAATAGCATTAATGTGTAAATTAATACATTCGTTTATACAAGTGACAAGTTGGCTAATATATATATATATATTAGTTTTTTTTGTTTGATGTAAACTTGAAAGTTCTATATCTGGGATCTTTGTTGTAATAATTAACTCTGGGTGGCTTCACAGACAGTCATAGAGGGAACTGCACACTGCACCAAGACATGCTGTTTGTGTCGGACAACTGTAGAGGGAAACATCTGCACTTTAATGAATATAACGTTTGAGAGTTTGCAAGATTTTATATTCTCTAAATCTCTACATTCGTATGGAAGCATGTTTACACTACTTGAAAAATAAGTCAGACTTACTATCTCATGATTATGAGCTACTATCTCATAGTTATGACTTACTATCTCATAATTATTAGATAACTTATCTTAATTATGACTTACTATCTCATAATTATTAGATAACTTATCTTAATTATGACTTACTATCTCATATTATTTCATTATTATTCCTTATGTTGTGGGGACCTAAATCTGTTTACACAGTCACATTATGGGGGACACAAAAATCAAGTCCCCATAATGTAAGGTGTGGACATTTTTTTTAAAAAGTTATACTGATGTTAGGTTAAGGTTAGGGCACTAGTAATTATGGTTAAGGTTAAAGTACTGTAAGTCTACAGGGAAATAATGTAAGTCACTGAAATGTCCTCTGAAGTCATGGAAACCTGTGTATGAGTGAGTGAATGAATGAATGTGTGTGTGTGTGTGTGTAAAGGCCATCCAGCTCAGGGCAAACATGATCCTTCAGCACAGCATGGAGGAGTTTCCCCTGTGCAACAGTAAAATCTGAAAACTATATTTGAAACGAGTTGTGTGCATGTGTTGGATGTGTTCAGATGTGTCCTGAATGTGACTATAAAGACATCATTTACCCTTGTGTTGATTACATGAGATCAAATAAGCTGTCTGCCAGTGGGGGAAAAAAATCTGCAGTTTTCTGAAATGAGCAGGAAAAGAGTGGAAGCTGAAGTCCTGGCACTGTCAGTGAGCTGCTTGTTATTTGCTGAGCAAGCCGGGATCTTGTTCCACTGGACTCACATCTGTGTCTCTGGGGATCTTACGAGCATATACTCAAAAAGCACAGACTAGCCTCTCTCTCTGAATCCATACGTGTCTTCTGGGAAACGTGTCGGACTGCATGGTCACTTCATATGTCAAGTGTGTAAACTACACTGACCATGTGCTCTGTGTCACGTATCAAACGCTGGAGGACATGCCGTGTGTGAAGAAGAACTTGTCTTGAACTTGAAACACCTGGACCTGGTCCTATGTAGCAGGTTGGTTAATATACGGTTTCTTTGTAAATAGTTCTTGTGATTTGTTTTCCAGCAAAGGTGCAGAAACTGTGTTATTCTAGTTCTTTTTTTCCTGATTTTAATGTTCACTGCAGGAAAATACCAATCGTTTTAAATTATTATTATTTTTCTTCACTTAGAGGACAATTTATAAAAAGGGAATGCATCACTTGGAAAAACCTGTTATCGTGTTTTATCACACCAATTGTATGGTAATAGTGGCGTGTCATGGTTGACCACAGTCTGATGGGGGCTTCTAATCAAATAAATGAAACAATGCAACTTAAACAGCTTCTGATAACTACAGTACTCAAAGTCAGGACTTTGGTCTCTGTCACTTCTGTAGCAGCACATTTAAAACAGTGTTCTCTCAAAGAAGCTAAATTAAGAGAAGCAGAATTAACCTTGAAAAGCTTCAGTATTTTGCCTCTGAAATCACAAACTGTTTCTGGACAGACACCATTTTTAACATGCCGGTGAAAATATCTTTTATTTGGCGGAAAACCCTTTTGAATGAGGTAGGTGAGGGATATTCAACTGCAACGTGCAACTTCACCGGTAAACGTTGCTATATTTCACACACTGGGCCTTTAATAATGCTGCTGAATGTGTTATTTATGTTTGTCTAGTAATGTGGCAGTCATAGTATTTTAGTGTTTGACATAATCTCTGAATATCTTGGTTGAAACTTTGATCATTTAACTGCTGTGAAAGTGACAGATTTATTTTGTTACAAAGTAAATCCATCCATGGCTTCATATGTTGTCTCTCTCTTGATTAGGTTCATCTAACAGACACTTGTCCTTTAAAACACCCAAAATAAATAAGGGCGATTATTCGATTATTAAATTACTAGAAATTAATTCAAACAAGCTTTTTGGGTTAGACCTGCTGGATTTATAATCCTTTGCAACCTTTATATGATGTTGTTTTTGCCTTACAATTAGAATTTCCTGAACTTAGTCTGTTCTTTTTCATCATGCACTGATTAGTTTGTTTCTCTCACACAGACGTGAGCATTATTGTGGCGGTGAAGACATACATTTCAACTGCTTTGAACAGATTTTGCCATGGATCATGTGCTGAGCATAGCCGACCATTACGTCTTCACGCCGTACGTTTATCCGGCCTCGTGGCCCGAGGATGAAGCTCTGCGTCAGATCATCAGCCTGTGGGTGTTGACCACCCTGGGAGCAGAGCTGATTTACCTGGGCTTTGGTGCTCTGAGCTTCTATTGTGTGTTCGATCATACGCTGATGAAACATCCACAGTTTCTTAAGGTAGGCTGTGAAATGGATAAGGCATGAGTTAAAAACAGTGAACCTATTGGTTGCTTCAACTAGAAGCATGGGATTGTTCTTCTCTCTTAAATCTCTTAAATCATGTCTCTGACTGAACAACAGAACCAGGTCAGACAAGAAATCCAATTAGGAGTTGCCGCCATCTTCTGGATGAGCTTCCCCACAGTAGCCCTTTTCTTCTGCGAGGTCAGGGGATTCAGCAAACTTTACGACAACTTCAGTGAATCCTCGCTGGGTGAGAAAACTCAAAATCCTACAAGCCAGACCATGAGTTCATGTAGATTTTAAGTGATTTTAAGTGAGCATGAAAGTTAACAGAAAAGCAAAACTGATTAATTGACCACCCAACTGGAAATTTCATACGATGACAGCTTGAAAAAATAACAAGTCCCGATGAGACTCATTTGTGCACTGGTTTGTCTGTTTCAGGCTGGCCTGGAGTCTTCCTGAGCGTTGCTGGATTCTTGTTCTTCACTGATATGTGCATCTACTGGATTCACCGGTGCATGCACCATAGGAGCATTTACAAGGTGAGCTTCAAGGGGGAGGGAAAGCTCAGCATCAAACAGCAGACGGGCAGGTAAATGTTACAATGACTACCAAGTAGCAAGACATTATCTTGGGGACATGGTGAGGAACAAAATAGAAAGGCAGATTGAAGCTTGAACTTTACTTTTATTATATAACTGTGACCATGTTGCTTACATGGTGTGTTTAACCCCCACAAACTTGCACCTAAAACTGTCACCATCTGTGTTTCTCCCCCTCAGCAATTACATAAGCAGCACCACGTATTCAAGATCCCTACGCCATTTGCCAGCCATGCCTTCCACCCAATAGATGGCTTCCTGCAGAGCTTACCCTACCACGTCTACCCTTTCATCTTCCCACTCCACAAGGTGATGGCAACACTGTCATTCTTTTCAAAATATCTGGGTGTTAGACCAATGGTTTAGGTAGTATTTTAAGTTAGGAGGACACTATCACGGATGAAAATGAAGCTTTCAAACCATTGTTCGTGACAAACATCATGACTGTCGAGCCTCGGTTTGCATTAGTTATGTTCCAAGGTCCAGTGTGTAAGAGTTGGTGACTCCTCCACTCACCCCTCCCTTTCCCAAGCACAATGGGGGAACTACGGTGGCTTTTGCATGACAAAAGCATCCATTTGTGCTGCTGTAGAACAGTGCAGCGCAAAACAGTGTCAACTATAGAGCAATGCCTAAAGTGCAAGGTTATAAAAGGTTCATTCCAAGGGTACGAAACTTAAACTAACACACTTACAATGCAATTTCTGCAAATATACCCCTTATAAGGCCCCCTTCACACCTGACATTAAAATGTGATTGATGTGAGCAAAGAGGAGTCCATACAACAGTGCAACTTCACCTGTATCTATAATTGTTGATGCTGATATGACAACACACAGAATGTGACGCTGTAGTCTGTTGCTGGATATCTTTGAAGACATGAGATCTTGATGTGAACACTGGACACATGTTAATACCATGTGGTGAATCACAGAAAACACACTGTAATGCCAGGTGAAAGGGGGCCTAAATCTTAGTGGATCTTTAATCTATTTATGACTTTAAAGACTGTGACAATGAATTTGGACACGTTGATGACATATGTCAGCATTCACATTACATCAGAAAATGTAGAAATATTTTTTAAATAACATTTGGGATTTTGACATTGCAGGTCGTCTACCTCTCACTCTTTGTTTTTGTCAACATTTGGACAATTTCCATACATGACGGAGACTACCGTATCCCGGGCTGCCTGATAAGTCTAATTAACGGTGCTCCTCACCATGTAGACCATCACCTCTACTTCTACTACAACTATGGACAATACTTCACACTCTGGGATCGCCTAGGGGGCTCATACCGACACCCCTCAGCCCTTGTCGGGAAGGGGCCACATGACCATGTCCGGAAGCTCATGGCCAAGTCTGCAAAGACAGAGTGATTGTGGGATCTGCATTCATACCTCTTAGGGAGAAAACATGTAAAATAATCATGTGCCATTCAAAGCAAAGTTTGGCAAAGGAAGGCGTTTTGCTGCAAGTGTTCAAAATAGTAAGATGTGAAATACAGGTGAGGAGCTGTATGTTTCATACTTGTCCAGTTGTAATGCAGTTCGGGGAGTGAGATGAATTCAGGATTTGTCTGGAAGCGGTTGTAACTACAGTTCTCAGTCTTTCAGCTTCCAATGCTGGGTGTGTTTTCATGAAGGCTCTGCAGGGCGAGGTCTGTCCACTTCATCTCCTGTTCTTTCACAGACTCTGTGGATCCTCCATTGTCCTGCTCAGCCTCTGGCAGTTCACTCTAATTAAAGAATGAAAAAGACAGGATGCCATGAGAAAGAGTATAATGTTAAATCTATCTCTGTTTTCTCTATCCTTTATCAGTATGATGGCATAAACAAGTATGATTTTACTACAGTGAGAGCTTATAAAGTCAGGTTCAGATTAATTGTAGATGTATTGAGACTGAATAAGCATTTCCGTGTCTAGAGTTGAGCAAGAAGACAATAAATCTTTTATTTGTTATTGTCACGTCTGTTCACTATATTTTCAATACATTTGTGCAACTCTAGTACCAAATGAGAGCAAACTTTTGTTTGCTTAATCCTTTTCATCATTTGTCTTATGCTGTGGTGTAGGGCTGCAACTAACCATTATTTTCATGACCGATTATTTTCTCGATTAATCAAGTACTTGTTTGGGCTATCAAATGACAGACCTCAAAATGATGATGTTCTCAAAGGTCTTATTTTGAACACAAACCAACATGATTCAATTTCACCGATTTCTTTCTTAAATGGACCTGAAAATATGGACATAATATATATGAATGCTGAAAAACCAGAGAGCTTGTTTTAATTATTAATTGACTCAAACTGATTCGTAGGTTATCAAATTAGTTGACGATTAATAATAGATTAATGGACGAATTGTTGCATATTTACGACTGTTGTGTCTTTTGTTATTCCCCTCTAATAATACATTTTGATGACATTTTAATGACATTTTCTGGACCAAACGATTATTCGAGAAAATAATTGGCAGATTCGATTATAAAAAACAATCGTTAGTTACTGCCCTAGACACATGATATGGTGTGAATGAACTCCAAAACTAAATCTCTTCTCAAACAACAAGACGTCCCTGCACCTGAGTGTAAACACTAAACATTAGCGGACATTTTGTGCTCATATTTTAACACCAGAGTGTACCAGGGGGATGGTGACATCTTCATACGGCAGCTTGTCTTCCCTCCAGGCGTCGTCAGTGAGGTCCAGGACTCTTCCGTCTCTTTGGATTTCGCTGTCCATCCTCTTAACAGGACCACAGTTCACTAACTGCAACGGTGGAAGAAGGTGGAAGAAGCGGCCAATCAAATTCCAGAGCTGCACTAAAAATGCGTAGTTAGTCGAGCATTAACGGCAGTTACACCAAGTTCACCACAGTGTGAAATAGAGAATTCGAAATTAGAATAGTTATTAGTTATTCGACAAAGCAGGCGCGGTAGAAACACGTAATCATTTGGCGCTTGTTAATGACGTAAACAACGCTGGCTGTTCTTCTTGGGAGGTTTTCTGGCGGTTGGAAGTCAACGTTTTGATGCATTGCCGCCACCAACTGGTATGGAGTGTGCATCAACACGTTACACGATAGTGGCTTTTCTGAGAGGGGTTTAAAAAACATTGTGAATAGGCAGCTTTTCCCCCATAACACACATTTATTTTTATTTACCCTCAGAATAGCTGAGTTCTGTGGTACATGTACTACCAGTGGTACAGCAAGCTTTCCTCTGGTGGTCAAATCTGAAATACTGTTCTACCATGGTATGTGATCAGAGTGGAGTTGAGGAATGTGTAGAAAATAGAAACAAATAACAATAGGGTACTTAATTATTTTTGTAAATAATAAAAGAGTCACCTTATCTCTTGCTCCATCTTTATCTAATTTCACTATCCCAGTGTGTGGAGTATATGTGAGGTAGAGGAGGATGAGAGAGCAAATTATCTTATTGGGAAAAAATTAGCCTCCTGTGAAATGTGTAAAGTGTAACTTCAAAAGCTCAATATTTGCTCAGGTAGTACTTGGTGTAAAATGTTTGAGAACCACTGGCTTGCATAAATACTCATGAACTGGAGACAAGGCCACCCACAACAGAACATATACATAGCAGAGAACTAAAAACTATTTGTATTTAAGAATATACAAATACAATAATCTATCGATAATCTAATCCAATACAGTCTAGAATTTGTTATCAAATTATTGGGCTGGTTGGTGGATTTGTTTCTTCTTTAATGACAATGACAAAAAATAAATATAACATTTCTGATACACAGAGAGGTGCAGCGCTGCCATCTACATTATCCCACCTCTGACATGCATAATGTTGAATTATCACCTCCCTTTCGGTATTTTGTCACTTGACATAAAAGGAATTCCTCAACATGAAAGTCATTTTCTGTCATAATCAGGCTACCATACACAAAGTCTGGACATGGAGGTGCGAAAAGAGACAAGGAGACTCAGTGTAAAACCAGACTAACAAGTTAAGGGAAATAAAGGTAAACGTGAATGTAGTTTAGCAATACAACGTTACAGATGCCAAGTGCTGTAAACAACACCAAAGAAAAAGAGAAACATTAACACCACCGTATGTGTTTCACCACATTTCAAGGCAATTGCAAACAGACTGTTTAATTCAGATATCTCATATAGGTACTGCCCATGATGTCGGCCTCGCAAGAGCGAAACAACAAAAAAAGCTCCACTCCTGGGAACCCAGCGTCTCAGAAGCAGCAGGGGAAAAAAAGCAAAAAAGGTTCCAACTCTGGGAACCCCATTTTCACCTACACTAGGACTCCAAAAGTTCTTGAACTAGAGCTAAACCCAAGGCGCCTGAACCCCATGTACAAGACCAGTAACGGCGCATATGGTCGTTACATGACATCCTTTGAAGGCATAAAGCGTGTTTTTTTCCCCAGAACAGACAAGTTCTCTGAGCACCTGAGGACAATTGGGATGCAGCGTAACACGGCCTTTGTAACAGCCATGAAGAAAAGCAAAGTGTGCGACACCACTTTGCAGTATACACTACTTTGTGATGAATAGACTAGTCCAACATATAAGCAGTATAAGACATTTAGTGTGGGAACTAGTTGTGGTAGTTAGTATGTTAATGTTATGATGTGAAATTGACAAGACTGTTACTCGTAGATAATAGAATATATATGATGTGGCTGTTTTTATTTACCCAATTAATAAGAGAATTACCTATACTTTCAGATGCCAAAGTCGGAGTAGTGGTTAGCACCCGGTTGGAACAAGGGCCTTTCTGCATGAGTTTGCATGTTCTCCCAGTGTATGAGGGTTTTCTCCAGGTTCTCTGTTTGTCCAAAAACATGCAGATTGGGGATTATGAAAATTGGACAGTCTAAATTGAGTCTATGATGAACTGGCAACCTGTCCAGGGTGTACCTCGCCTTTGCCTTATGTCAGATGGGATTGGCACCCCGGTGATCCTCATGTGGAGGATTAAGTGGTAGAAGATGGATGGATGGAATAGTTAAACCATGTTATTAACACAAAGAAGGACCTTTGGTTTCACTTTAATGGATCACATCCTGGAAAATGGACCTCAGCCTGCCTTTAGTTCCTTCAATTTTCATTATTATAGTCCTGCAATGAAGCCTGTTGTCCTCAATAACACAAATATACACTTCCTCCCCCTCTACCATGTCTACACAGACATCTTTTGTCCTTAATTACCTCTACTATCGTAGTTGGAAAGAAGAATGACAGATGCATTGCTTTGATCTTTAAAGAAGGCACTATCAGAGATGACATACAAAAATAAGAGATGTAGTATGAGAACAAGAGATGTAAATAAAAAAATGAGACACGCATATTCTCAAGATAAACAAACTAAAATATGTGCAGTCAGTTTTACAGGTAATATAATACACATTTGAAAACAAAAAGGGAAAAAACCTGAAATGATTTATCTCTAATGGTGAAAAAACGGTCTTGTTTTCAATATGTTGAGGTCACCCTCCATTCACCCGCCCCTTCCTTTCACACTCCCTGAGGTGAAGCAACTTTTAAAGATGTGTGGAAACCTTGTGTTTTATTTAATCTGTACCTACTTTGTATCTGCCTTGAAACTTTGTGATTATGTAATTCACACGTGTATCATGCCGAGTATAAACACAATACAACATGTGGAAGAAATCAAGGTTGTGTTGTTCATGGTGAGACCAGAATATGTGGTTTTGTGCTGATATCTGACAATATCCCCTTAAAATAGATGTACCCATGTTGGCTTTTTCTGAACCCTGACTTCATCTGTGATCATCTCGTCCAAAACCAAAAAGAAAATGGAAGATAAACAACTTGCCAACTTTGCTCGGTTTGATTTTCATATCACAAAAGGTGCCGTTTGGTTTAAAGTCCTGAGTTTGTCGACCACTCATCGGAACGTTTAGAACGGGATCCGTCATGACTTACAGTTTATATTTGGACATTCATTTGATGACATGAAGTTAGACTTATGGTGTCTGACGCGCCAAAACGTCAACACACCGAGTATGTGGATGCTCATCGTGCAATCAAAGGTTTTTCATCAGACCCCTCTATGTAAACATCGACATCCCTATGCAAACCACACAGTGATTAAGAGGAGTCTGCAGTTTTCACTGAGACTTTCAACTTCTGCCAAAACCTTTCAAATGATCAAGAGAGGCATGTTGTTTTCTCCCTCCATCTCGATGGATATTCATCAGTCAGTGACTAAAATGTAGAAAATGAGTCCGTAACCCCCAATGATCGTCCCTTGACTTGCTTTGTGATCCTCGCTTAATTATGTTGTAGTCATGGAGTGACAAGTCTCACTGATTTTTCCAGATTCTACGTTTCCTAAAAGAGCAATATTGTGGGTTTGGGAATCCTTTCGTTGTCGTTTTTGCCCTTTTTTTTCGTGTACATAAACCCTTGACTATACAAACCCACACTGATCTTGTGTCATGGATGCTATAGCATGTGTGCATGTGCTGGATGACAAACCAGGAGCTAAATAGCTAAATTTACGATTTGATTAAACAAAACTCAAATGGAAACCAACTAATGTGACCTTTTGACATTGTGAGCCTCTCTCCTCCTGCTGACATCAAAATGATCGTCGAGCTTCTCTGTCATCTGCTTTAGATAAGAGTGGACTGTGGAAAAACCACAATATCATGTCAGAGTTCCAAAAATCTGATGCTGTGGTCTCGGAAAAAATGTCAACCTCTATGTGCTGTATCTTTTATTTATTGTTTTTAAATACTTAATTAAGGAGTGATCTATCTTTTGGAAAAAGAAAAGCTTTTCAGTGATCATAAAGCCGGGTATTTATATCCATTGAGTCCTTTTCTGAGAAATCAGTCGCTGATATGAATATGTGGCTGATTTGGCTTCATTAACTCATGGCGGATGAAGTCACTCGCAGGATTATTCGCAGTTGCCAAAAATAAGATAAACGGCATGTTGGACTAATGGCCTCTAACCTGGAATGATGAGTGTCCTCATCAGTCAAGGCCTTGTTGATGAATGCTTAAGGCTCTGCTGAGAACTTTGCCATTACAGTGCGAGGGCCATCTGTCTGGTGGGGGCAATCGAAACCCTCAGGACTGGGGCCTCTGCCAATGCTGCTCTGGGGAAGCCTCCGGACAAATGGGTGTCAAAAAGCTAGGCAGGATTTATGGTTGGGAATGGGGAGCCCGGTCAGATGTAAAAGTAGAAGAGAAAAAAAAGAAGACAGATTTTCATCCGTTTATGTAGCAGTGGTGCAGCTGAAGTTGTGCTGTCAGCAGAAGTGCTGGCGAGCGGCCATTTTTTTGGCTGAAAAATGTTCACACAAAGTGATCAATAGATCTTTGATAAGGCAAACACACCCTCGCTTGTGGTCATTCTTTCAAGTTTCAAGTTGGACATGCACTTATGTCATCAGGCTTACTCATCAGAGCAGCTCATTTCGATATACTGAGCTGAATTCCTCAGCTTCTTACTGTGACTGGCAGGATTAAGACCCTGATGTCTGCCCGAGTTGGAGTATTTCTCGTTGCTTTGACGGATTAATGTGCTTGTGGGAGTGTGGGCATGTATATTTCTCACTGGATTACTGGAGGTGCTGCTTAGAGCGGAAAAAAAATGTCATTGTCACATAAACTATGGTTCTGTGTAGCAATCAAGACGAGAGAAGGCAACATAATGCCTTTTGCTCCTCGTACTCCACTAGTATAATGTGAAAACTGTATTTACGGGTACAGTAGGCAGGATTTATTTATCAACAACTCCATAATAAACTTTCAACATAATGTAAATCAAGTCATTAGAGAGAGTAGGCATTCCTATTAGCTGTTCCTTTACTACTACTCTGCATACGGGTCTGTTCCGGGGCTGGATTGCTACTCAAGTCAACAACGGATGCTGCAAAGAAACCTAAAGAAAAATACACGTGTACTGGCTGCAGCTTTCAGCATTTTGCCAAAATGTATCCAACGGGAAACAATGTCCAACTCGATTATTTAATAAAAAAAAAATGTTTTGGTTTATCCCATTTCAGATTATCTGTCTCCATCTTGTCCTCTTCTGTCCTCACTCCTTCACAACATCTTCTCTTCTTCATGAAACTTCTCTGTTTCCTCCCTACGTGGCGTGCCGCATTCACTCTATTTCCAACTCCTTAAACCTGAGCTGTGTCCCTACAAATAAGCCCATTTCTAATCTCGGCAATCCTGGTCACTCCCAACTAAAATCTCAGAAGCTTCCACTCTGACACCTCCAGCATTGATCTCTTCACTGCCTCCTAGAGCCAATCACAACTCCTCCCCCGCTCGCTTCCTTTTCTTGGTGTGTAAAGTCATACAAACTACCATCTGATGCTGTCTATAGCCACTTTCTCCCCTGGTGTCACCTTGCAGTTTCCCATCTCCTTGTGTCTTCTGCATAGTAGTTTACCTGTGAGCATCTTCCTCCACTCTTATAGGGCTCCCTGTAGCTCCTCCCTCTCCCTGAAATGTGTATTTACTGCAGTATTTCCATCCTTTTTTCCGCAAACTCCACCGGGAGAGTGATTAATAAGTTCTACTTCTTCTCGTGCTTTGTACTTGGATATATATGAGTGTGAAATTAGTGGTTGTCAAGCTATCGTATTTACTATTTATGCAAAATACCTGGAGGAAATTAAACAAAAGGCTTTTATGAGATCTATTATTATGAGGCATTACTTGCTAATGCAGAGGGAAGTGACCTTTTAATAAACCTTAACTATTCATTGAGTAGGAAAGTGCTCTTTCTTGGATCAGACATGAAGTTGAATCCATTTGATCTAGAGGATGTCAGGTTTATTATTAGTTTGTTTTTTAGCATTTGTTTATTACTGATATTTTCACTTTCGTTGTGATCTCTGTGAGTCATAATTAATGAATGAAGTCATCATAAGTGATTTGTACATGTCTGTCCTTCAGACAGTCTTGTTTTTGTGAATGGAAATGCTGTCACAAGTTCACTGGCGTTAAAAATAGCACATGTAAAACATCATCGGCCTCGGCGCTGGACTGATGTAGCTCTCTCTCTCCCTCCCTCCCTCCCTCCCTCCCTCCTTCTCTCTCCCTCTCTCTCTCTCTCCACGTGTATTTAAATATAGCTAAGATGAATGATGACCATGCTGCCACAGAAGCCACACTGACATGTCCTTCTTTGTTAAAAGCCAACATTGCAGCCCTTATAAAATCTCAGATTTGGTAAATAAGTGCAGTGAAGCAGTGAAGATAAATTGTCCCCATCACTCAAATCCATTTATCTCTTCAGACTCTGATATATTTAATTCTTTATCTACAAGAAGGGGGCATTACATCGTCCTGAGCAGCCCGTGAGCATCTTCGCATCAATGTTGCTCCTCAACCTTGTCCAGAATGTGCCCTTAATTTTTCATCAGCTTCCGTTGTGTGTTGATTTTTTTTTTGGTGCCTCATAAGCAGCACTTAAAACTCTCTTGGGGACAAAGTC
>NW_025321011.1:0-5760 GCF_019176455.1 Solea senegalensis | reverse complement strand
AGGTGACATTTTACGGACATGTTGAGGAAGGGTCTGGGGTCCCACATACTAAGTTTCAAGTGGATACAACGATCCCTGTTGGAGCAGCATCAAAAACTATATATGTAATTCTGTCTGCTGTCACCAGGGGGCGCTGTATTTGAAAATTAATATTTTCATATAGACGTGTTCAGGGCTGGACTGTCATCAATCCCAGCAACTTTGGTTCAGATCGGACCAGGATTGGCAAAGCTGTAACAGTTTGTTTTTTTAGAATTTTCTACCACCACCAGGAGGCGCTGTTTTCAAAATGTACCGTTTCAGCAACACAGTCGTCTTCAGGAACTAACCATCATCAACTAAAGCAAGTTTGGTTGGGATCAGACCTTTCATAGCAAAGTTATAAGAGTTTCACTGTCTGTTGTGAAAAATTATTATTATCTCCAACTTTGGCGCCCCCTATCTCGTACGCCATACAATATTTTAAAAAGCTTTTGATAACTTTTGATGCTCAACTCGTCCACATTGATCTCACCAAGTTTGAAGGTGATCGCACAAAAGCTCTAGGAGGAGATAATTGAAATACAAGCTGTCATACTGTCTGCTGTCAACAGGGGGCGCTGTTTTTGAAATTGAATATTTTCATATAGACGTCTTTAGGGCGGGACTATCATCAATCCTAGCAAGTTTGGTTCACATCGGACCAGGATTTGCGAAGTTGTAGCAGTTTGATTTTTTGTCCCAAAAATCCGACTTTGCGTCGTTGCCATGGCAACACCGTTAAACGATTTGTCGTCATATTGATCACGCATCATCTACCATGTGTTTTGACTGTTGTCACCAATTTTGAGTGCGGTACGATTATCTGTGTTAAAGTTATTCCCGAAATCGTAAAAAAACTTTTTTTTTGTGTATTTTCTTTCACCACAAGGAGGCGCTGTTTTCAAACTTCACCGTTTTTTCATAGACGTCTTCAGCCATGGCCCATCATCAATGGTAGCAAGTTTGGTTCGGATCGGACCTTCCATCGCAAAGTTATAAGAGTTTTGTTTTTCTGATGCTAAACATCAGAATCATCACGAACTTTGCCGCCCCCTATCTTGCGCGCCATGCGACATTTGAAAAAACTTTTGATACCGTGAGCTCCTCAACTGGTCCACAGGGACCTCACCAAGTTTGAAGGTGATCGCACGAAAACTCTAGGAGGAGTTAGTTCAAATACCATTGCTGCGAATTCGCCAAAATCGCCAAAAAATCGCCAATCAACCCAAGATGGCGGATTTCCTGTTGGGTTTGGATCATGGTCATAATGTAATTTTTTCTTCATCCTGACCCACTACACATGTGTACCGAATTTCGTGCATGTGCGATATTTGTATTGGTCATGGTGAATTTGGACAGGTGGCGCCGCACTTATTGGCCCCTCCCACATTCAATTTTCAACGCACATTCCCCGAACCTTTTTCAGACGTAAATTTACACCAGGATTGATGCGGTCACAAAAATCTGTGAGTTTTGGGGTATGAGAAAGGCCTCAAAAATGCGATTCATTTGGGGGAATAATAAGAATAATAATAATAACTAGTACCGCGCGCGGTTCTGAACGGGTTCGAGCCGACCCGCGCGAGTCGCCGTGTGCCACGGCTCCCCGCGCGCCTCGCGCTCTCACCCGTTCATTCACCGCGCGCGGTACTAGTTATTTTCAGTACTAGTTATTTTCAGTACTAGTTATTTTCAGTACTAGTTATTTTCAGTACTAATTATTTTCAGCGGCGTCCCCGCACATTTCGATCCAAATTTCGGGGGGGATCGGCAACGTATGGCAAAGTTATAGGGCACTTCCTGTTTAAAATGGCCGACTTCCTGTTCGGTCAAATGCGCGTCCGTAAACGTGTTCAGGGAAGTTCCCTTGTCTTACATATCAAGTTTTGTGCAGATCGGACAATCTTAGAGTTGACTTCCTGTTTCGGGCATTCCACTTCCTGTAGGGAGGTGAACTTTGCAGACATGCTCAGGACAGGTCCCTGGTGTCACATATAAGGTTTCGTGCAGATCGACAATGTACCGCAAAGTTAGGAGGGCACTTCCTGTTTAAAATGGCCGACTTCCTGTTCAACGGCGCTCTAGAACATGTTCAGGGAAGGTCCCGAACTCATATAAGGTTTTGTGCATATCGGACAACGTACGGCAAAGTTAGAGGGCACTTCCTGTTTAAAATGGCCGACTTCCTGTTCGTCTCCGGAAACATGTTCAGGGAAGGTCCCGTAACTCACATATCTAGTTTCGTGTCAAACGGACAATGTAAGACTTTACTTCCTGTTTCGGGCGTTCCACTTCCTGTATGGAGGTGACCTTTTACGTACATGTTGAGGAAGGGTCTGGGGTCCCACATACTAAGTTTCAAGTGGATACAACAATCCTTGTTGGAGCAGCATCAAAAACTATAAATGTAATTCTGTCTGCTGTCACCAGGGGGCGCTGTATTTGAAAATTAATATTTTCATATAAACGTGTTCAGGGCCGGACTATCATCAATCCCAGCAACTTTGGTTCAGATCGGACCAGGATTGGCAAAGTTGTAACAGTTTGTTTTTTTTGAATTTTCTACCACCACCAGGAGGCGCTGTTTTCAAAATGTACCGTTTCAGCAACACAGTCGTCTTCAGCAACTAACCATCATCAACTATAGCAAGTTTGGTTGGGATCAGACCTTCCGTCGCAAAGTTATAAGAGTTTCATTGTCTGTTGTGAAAAATTATTATTATCTCCAATTTTGGCGCCCCCTATCTCGTACGCCATACAATATTTTAAAAAGCTTTTGATAACTTTTGATGCTCAACTCGTCCACAATGATCTCACCAAGTTTGAAGGTGATCTCACAAAAGCTCTAGGAGGAGATAATTGAAATACAAGCTGTCATACTGTCTGCTCTCACCAGGGGGCGCTGTTTTCGAAATTGAATATTTTCATATAGACGTCTTTAGGGCCGGACTATCATCAATCCTAGCAAGTTTGGTTCAGATCGGACCAGGATTCGCAAAGTTGTAGCAGTTTGATTTTTTGTCCCAAAAATCCGACTTTGCGTCATTGCCATGGCAACACCGTTAAACGATTTGTCGTCATATTGGTCACGCATCATCTACCATGTGTTGTAACTATTGTCACCAATTTTGAGTGCGGTACGATCATCTGTGTAAAAGTAATTCCCGAAATCGCAAAAAAACTTTTTTTTTGTGTATTTTCTTTCACCACAAGGAGGCGCTGTTTTCAAACTTCACCGTTTTTTCATAGACGTCTTCAGCCATGGCCCATCATCAATGGTAGCAAGTTTGGTTCGGATCGGACCTTCCATCGCAAAGTTATAAGAGTTTTGTTTTTCTGATGCGAAACATCAGAATCATCACGGACTTTGCCGCCCCCTATCTCGCGCGCCATGCGACATTTGAAAAAACTTTTGATACCGTGAGCTCCTCAACTGGTCCACAGGGACCTCACCAAGTTTGAAGGTGATCGCACGAAAACTCAAGGAGGAGTTAGTTCAAATACCATTGCTGCGAATTCGCCAAAATCGCCAAAAAATCGCCAATCAACCCAAGATATTTAAGCGGAATTCCTGTTGGGTTTGGATCATGGTCATACGTAATTTTTCTTCATCCTGACCCACTACACATGCGTAAAAATTTTAATTTCGCATGTGCTTATATTTTGTGTTGGTCATGAATTTGGACAGGTGGCGCCGCACTTATTGGCTCCTCCCACATTCAATTTTCGACGACATTCCTAACCTTTTCAGACGAATTTACACCAGGATTGATGTCACACAAAATTGGTGAGTTTGGGTATGGGAAAGGCCTCAAAAAGGCGTTATTCACTGGGGGAATAATAATACTAATATTATTAATGTAGGTAATACCGGCTACAGTTTTGAACGGAAGTTCGAATGACGCTGGTCGCCGGTGGTACATCGTTTGCTGCGGCCTCGCGCTCTCAACAATTGCTCATTCACATCACCGCTGGAAAAATTAGTTATTTTCAGTACTAGTCATTTTCAGCGGCGTCCCCGTACATGTCGATCCAAATTTCGGGGGGGATCGGCAACGTATGTCAAAGTTATAGGGCACTTCCTGTTTAAAATGGCCAACTTCCTGTTCGTCTCTGGAAACATGTTCAGGGAAGGTCCCGTAACTCACATATCTAGTTTTGTGTCAATCGGACAATGTAAGACTTTACTTCCTGTTTCGGGTGTTACACTTCCTGTAGGGAGGTGACCTTTTACGGACATGCTCAGGACAGGTCCCTGGTGTCACATATAAGGTTTTGTGCAAATCGGACAACGTACAGCAAAGTTAGAGGGCACTTCCTGTTTAAAATGGCCGACTTCCTGTTCGTCTCCGTAAACATGTTCAGGGAAGGTCCCGTAGCTCACATATCTAGTTTCGTGTCAATCGGACAACGTAAGACTTTACTTCCTGTTACGGGCGTTCCACTTCCTGTAGGGAGGTGACCTTTTACGGACATGCTCAGGACAGGTCCCTGGTGTCCCATATAAGGTTTTGTGCAAATCGGACAATGTATGGCAAAGTTAGAGGGCACTTCCTGTTTAAAATGGCCGACTTCCTGTTCGTCTCCGGAAACATGTTCAGGGAAGGTCCCGTAACTCACATATCCAGTTTCGTGTCAATCGGACAATGTAAGACTTTACTTCCTGTTTTGGGCCTTCCACTTCCTGTAGGGAGGTGACCTTTTACGGACATGTTGAGGAAGGGTCTGGGGTCCCACATACTAAGTTTCAAGTGGATACAACAATCCCTGTTGGAGCAGCATCAAAAACTATAAATGTAATTCTGTCTGCTGTCACCAGGGGGCGCTGTATTTGAAAATGAATATTTTCATATAGACGTGTTCAGGGCCGGACTATCATCAATCCCAGCAACTTTGGTTCAGATCGGACCAGGATTGGCAAAGTTGTAACAGTTTGTTTTTTTTGAATTTTCTACCACCACCAGGAGGCGCTGTTTTCAAAATGTACCGTTTCAGCAACACAGTCATCTTCAGGAACTAACCATCATCAACTATAGCAAGTTTGGTTGGGATCAGACCTTCCATCGCAAAGTTATAAGAGTTTCATTGTCTGCTGTGAAAAATTATTATTATCTCCAATTTTGGCGCCCCCTATCTCGTACGCCATACAATATTTTAAAAAGCTTTTGATAACTTTTGATGCTCAACTCGTCCACAATGATCTCACCAAGTTTGAAGGTGATCGCACAAAAGCTCTAGGAGGAGATAATTGAAATACAAGCTGTCATACTGTCTGCTGTCACCAGGGGGCGCTGTTTTCTAAATTGAATATTTTCATATAGACGTCTTTAGGGCCGGACTGTCATCAATCCTAGCAAGTTTGGTTCAGATCAGACCAGGATTCGCGAAGTTGTAGCAGTTTGATTTTTTGTCCCAAAAATCCGACTTTGCGTCGTTGCCATGGCAACACCGTTAAACGATTTGTCGTCATATTGGTCACGCATCATCTACCATGTGTTGTGACTATTGTCACCAATTTTGAGTGCGGTACGACCATCTGTGTAAAAGTTATTCCTGAAATCGCAAAAAAACTTTTTTTTGGTGTATTTTCTTTCACCACAAGGAGGCGCTGTTTTCAAACTTCACCGTTTTTTCATAGACGTCTTCAGCCATGGCTCATCATCAATGGTAGCAAGTTTGGTTCGGATCGGACCTTCCATCGCAAAGTTATATGAGTTTTGTTTTTCTGATGCGAAACAT